>NC_142357.1:33778319-34078319 GCF_059441175.1 Urocampus carinirostris | reverse complement strand
GGGAAACTTGGAAATTACGTTTCGGACTCATCCATTTCTGTTCTTATTGGACATGTTAACACTTTGTGAACAGCTGTCTGAAGGTGATGATCGTGTCTGAATATTTGATAAAAATTTAAATCAGATTATTGGTGCTTGCTGTTTCCTATAGATTTTGGCTGGCCGGCAGTGTTTGGTTGGTTCCTGTCAGAGACTCATAAACTATTATTAAAAATAAATAAATCAATGAAATACAGTAACCCCGTTAACGGGTCTCAGAACCCCTTACCAACAGAGATTATACGACTGTAACAAAATTTCAACTATAGATCTACAGATAAAAACGCAGAACAAGGTATTGCATCTAAATGAATGGTCTTTGTTGTCATTATACAAAAGTACAATAAACTAGAGGGTGCAGTCAAAAATGTAGGTGTCATATTTGACCCCGATCTGTCCTTTCAAACACACGTTAAGAACATTACTAGAACAGCTTTTTTCCATCTCAGCAACATTGCTAAAATTCGCCCCATGCTGTCTCAGTTGCATGCGAGGAATATAATTCATGCGTTTGTTACCTCCCGTCTTGATTACTGTAATGCACTACTCTCTGGTCTCCCAAAGTCCAAAATCAAGAGCCTTCAGCTGGCACAAAATGCTGCAGCAAGGCTTTTAACTAAAACAAGAAAGTTTGATCACATGACCCCGATTTTAGCTAACCTGCATTGGCTCCCTGTTAGCTTAAGATGTGAGTTTAAGGTTCTGTTGGTAGTATACAAAATCATGCATGAAAATGCTGGTCTACTCGTCATCCCAAGAGCCAAGAAGAGATATGCAGGTTCGAGAGTGTTCTCCATCCAGGCCCCGGTGCTGTGGAATGCTCTTCCCCCTGAGAGTCAATCTGCAACCTCAGTGGAAATGTTTAAATCTAAGCTTAAAACACACTTCCATTATTTAGCATATGAACGACGTATATTTCATGTTGACAATATCTGGTTTTTGAGTTTTTCCTTGCCCTCATGTAGGTTTTAGCTCAGGGGATAGTGTTATAATAGTCTGTGGTTTGCAATAAAATGTGGTCTGTGCAGCCCTTTGAGACTCTTTGTGATTAAGGGCTATACAAAAAAACATGACTTTACTTGACCTGACTAGATTATACGACTGCAACAAAATTTCAACTATAGATCTGCAGATAAAAACGCAGAACAAGGTATTGCATCTAAATGAATTGTCTTTATTGTCATGATACAAAAGAACAATGAAACTGGGGCTTGTTGCACGCTAGCATTGAGGATCATCAGTTGAGCCAGGTCTCTGTGATAATCGAAATATAACCGTCAGGAGGTAGAGCGCTCGTCTTGGGATCAAGAGGTTGCAGGTTCGGTTCCCGGCTCCTCCGTGTTATATGTCGAAGTGTCCTTGGGCAAGACACTGAATCCCTAATGCCCCCAATAAGTAGGTTGGCGCCTTGCATGGCTGCACGGCCGCTATTGGTGTGTGAGTGTGTGTGAATGGGTAAGTGTGAAGCACATTGTAAAGCGCTTTGGGAAGTCTTCAATGACTTGAAAAGCGCTATATAAATGCTGACTATTTACCATTTACCATGGCTGATTGAAGCAAAAGAAAGACTAGTGACTGGAAAAAAAGTCAATCAATCAACTTTTAGATTCCTTATTATATAAATGATCGCAAAAGCAGTGGTGTCTATTTGGCAACGTACATTTGTCAGTCGGAAGGAATCTTGGTCAGTCTGCCCCTCCCCACATATTGTTGCTAAACAAATGCTTGAGCCTATAAATAGGGTTTGTTCTTAGATTCTTTGTTCAATTGTATAAAAATGTAAAAAATATATAAGGTATCTACTGCGCAGACTTTGCCTAAAATGGGTTATTTTGGAACGTAACCCGAACATTTTTTGTCGCTATAATAACATGTAAAAGTATTGGGAAATCATTTACAGCACATTTAAAAAAAAAAAACAATAATTTGTGCAGCCCTCTGTGACTCTTTTGTGATTTCGCGGTATAAAAATAAATGTGACTTGACTTAAGAGTGATTTAAGTTTGTAACTAACGAAGGGATAACCAACATCGTCAATAGAAAAATGAGCTTCACTCTTTTCTTTTTTGAATTTCATAGTTTTCGTAGAGAATGCGTACTTTGTAATTTGGTATAAACTGCTGCAGTAAACCACTGAACTCTTGTAATTTTCATATAGTATGCAGTTTAAAAAGCATCTGTAAGTTAAAGGGGAAAGTTTAATCTCAGAAAATAAGAATAGAATTTGTAGAATTTGGTAAAGCTACAGTTTTATCCAACCATATGTAGTGTAAGTCTATGCTTCAGGCCCGCCACATTGGAGCACACCTTGTAAACAGGACGAGCAGTGGAACGAACCAGCTCGGTTCTTTGTTGATTTTGAGTATTAAAGATTAAGTATAAAGTATTAAGGATTTATATTCAGAACATATAACAGAACAACACTTTAAAATCTATTGCATTTTAAATCTACTAATAACATTCATTGCATGCATATAACATTGCTGTTGCCATCAGTATGTACCTGTATTTACTCATGTTCATTCATGCAATGTTTGCGTTGCGTCATCTGCTACAAGCCACGTGAACTTCTCTTTCCACGATGCTTTTAATGTACGTTTACGTTTTGCAGTGTCATCAATTTTGTTAGCTTCTTTTGAATCCTTCTTCTGGGGCTGAGGTTTTGGCTTGATTCCTCACCAATTATCCATTTTTTTTTGTGTTCTCTGTGCGTCTAGATTTCGAAATCGGAATAAAGCAAACGTTTGATTTGGGGTAAAAATTGTCGCCCACCCGGGCGGAGACGTTCTGTAAGTTGTAAGCCCGGCGTAAAAAATGCATGCCCTGGGCGTCTGGGCAGACGTTATTTCAGACAGTTAGGTGACATGAATGAAATCATCCTTTTTAATGTCAATGATTCTAAAATGTATGCAAGAATCTGCAGAAGTAATTAATAGAAAATCCGTGATACGCAGAGGATGTGAAAGCCGAAAGGAAAGTTTAACACCTGACGTTTTTTCTTGCTGTTGCATTGTTCTCAGAAAAAGGTGGAAAGTCCAAATTGGAGGACTGTGACAAGGCAAATTCCCGTCTTCCGAGGCAATCTCGCCGGCAGGATGCCGCCTCCGTGAAAGGGAGGAACGGAAATCCACAATAGTGTGAAGTTGAACGCCGCATTTACTGCTGTTGTTCCGTGTGGAGAGGTGCTGACATCGAGCTGGCAATTTCCTGGCTTTGGAGAGAGTTCGCGGCAGAAACGTAACAAAGGCGGAATGGTGAAACCGTTTTTTTTCCCCGAAGTGAAAGAGCGAGAGAGAGACCAGCAGTGCCAATTTTGTGTATTCATGATTTTCTTATGTTTTGTATTGGTGGTGAAGTTAGGAGGCCATTGAATAGTGTATTGTTCCCATGTGTAACATTACAGTTGAGATGCACTGAATAGAAAACGGGTAATATTAAATACAAGTCCAATCTTTTTTCTTTTATCAAATCCACTATATATTCAACAAAAAACTGACTATTCAAATATAAGAATATAGGTAACAATCAACTTAAAACCGCGATCAGTTCCGGCCAACCAGTCT
Source organism: Urocampus carinirostris (assembly GCF_059441175.1). Taxonomy (NCBI): domain Eukaryota; kingdom Metazoa; phylum Chordata; class Actinopteri; order Syngnathiformes; family Syngnathidae; genus Urocampus; species Urocampus carinirostris. The sequence continues at coordinate 34,074,717 of NC_142357.1, read as the reverse complement.
TAAATTAATTACACTGGCGCCATCTACCGCTGCAACCGCATTTAGTCACTGTTGTATTGGTAGACAAGTCAAGTCAAGTCATGTTTATTTGTGACGCCCTTAATCACAAAGAGTCTCAAAGGGCTGCACAGACCACAGATTATTGCAAACCACAGACTATTATTACACCATCCCCTGATCTAAAACCTACAGGAGGGCAAGGAAAAACTCAAAAACCTCAACATGAGGAAAATGAAGAAACCAACCATTGCAATTGAAATATTCCTAGTCGGGCTATTTGTGTGCAGTTACATAGCTTTAAATGTCAAGTCATGTTTATTTGTATAGCCCTTAATCACAAAGAGTCTCAAAGGGCTGCACAGACCACAGACTATTGCAAATTACAGACTATTAATACAGCATCCCCTGATCTAAAACCTACAGGAGGGCAAGGAAAAACTGAAAAATCTCAACATGAGGAGAATGAAGAAACCAACCAATTGAAATATTCCTAGTCGGACGAATTGTGTGCAGTTACATGGCTTTAAATGTCGAGTCATGTTCATTTGTATAGCCCTTAATCACAAAGAGTCTCAAAGGGCTGCACAAATCAAAGACTATTGCAAACTACAGACTCTAATGACACCATCCCCTGATCTAAAACCTACATGAGGGCAAATAATACACATATTATCAACATAAAATATAGGTTATTCATATAATATAGAATAGAAATGTGTTTTAAGCTTAGATTTAAACATTTCTACTGAGGTTGCAGATCGAATCTCAGGGGGAAGAGCATTCCACAGCACCGGGGCCCGAATGCAGACAACCGTGCCGGCTGGGTGCCAACATTGTCAAATGTGTTGCTGGGCTGCTACACACTGCCGTGCCAGACATTGAATTAAAAAAATGAGCATTTGCTAAGAAAATGAGCATCTGCTAGCCTTTGTTGCAAGTACTCATAGACGTAAGTTCGATGTTGCTTCCGTATAATTTATCTAAATGAAGAGTGATAGTGTTTACCCTATACGAAATACGTTACCTTTCATGGTCTGAAAACTATTCTTGTGAAAGTTGTTTTTAAATTGGAAAAATGTGGAAAAATAAATTTAATCTTCACACAAATGTATTGAGATTGTATCAAATCCTTATTGGAGAAGCATTTCTTAGATTAAGGGTTGGAAAGCTTTTATAGCAAAATATTTTGAAATCCATACTGTATACTTAAAGACAAAACTTGACTAAACCACAAAACCTGCTATTCCAGTTTATTATTACTTGATGATGTAACACAAAAAAATAATACAGTACGAGTCGGAGCACTATATCAATGAATGGACAAGTTTATTTTCCTCCTGGGATCTCCGGGTGTAAATCTCATCTTAAATATATTTGTTATTATTTTATAAACATATGTATTATGTATCTCGAAACACTGCTCACGAGACATTGAAACAAACTCACCTGGTCCGTGAACACTGCATCACTGGTTAAGAGGGCACAGCAGCGCCTGTACTTCCTGCGGAGGATGAGGAGAGCCCACCTGCCCCCACCCTCCCTCATTACATTCTACAGGGGCACCATAGAGAGTATCCTGACCAGCTGTATCTCTGTGTGGTGTGGAGGCTGCAGCGCTACCGACTGGGGTAGTGTGAGGAGGGTAACGAGGACAGCAGAGAAAATAATCGGGACTACACTTCCCTCCATTCAGGACATTGGCCAGAAGCACTGCCTATCCCATGCTAAAAACATTACCGGGGACCCCTCTCACCCCCATCATGGACTGTTCACTCTGCTAGCCTCTGGGAAGAGGTACTGCAGTGTGCGGTGCAGGACCACCAGGCTCCGCAATAGTCTAGTCCCCCTGGCCATTAGACTGTTAAATGGTCAATCTAACATATAGTTAACTTAAATCTAAACGGCTGCTAATCTGACTTTTTGCACTACTGGCAGTTCTTTTTTAATAGCTTGCCACTCCTTGCACATTGCTCTCTGCACTATTGTAATTACAGCGTTATTGTTACAGTGTTAATGTTACTGTGTACCTGACTTGTTAACCTGACTGCCCATTTTGCACATCTGGTTAGCTACTCTTCTTGCACTATCGGCACTATGGTAAAATACTATACGTAGCCAAAATACAATACAACATTATTTATATCTGTACATTCAAGGAAACTGTGGGGGTCAGATGCATCGACATTTCGTTCTGTATACACGTGTACTAGAATGACAATAAAGTAGATCTGAATCTGAATCTGAATCTGATTAAAAAGTCCTAGAGCACACTGTTGATGACATTTTTCCTTAACTTCGACATTGCTATTTTCCATCTGCCATCAGTATGTACCTGTATTTACTTATCTTTATTCATGCAATATTTGCGTTGCGTCGTCTGATACAAGCCACGTGAACTCCTCTTTCCACGATGCTTTTAATGTACGTTTATGTTTTGTAGCGTCATCAATTTTGTTAGCTTCTTTTGAATGCTTCTTCTTGGACTGAGGTTTTGGCTTGATTCCTAATCACTTATCCATTTTGTGTTCTCTGTGGGTTTACTTCGGAAAATTATATGCAAATGTACGACTTTATAACGCTGGGGAAAGTCCGTAAGCACGAAGTTATTCGATGCAGGCTTCTGATTGGCTGCCGGCTATGCAAATTGCCAAACGAACCGGAATTCCGAAATTTCCAAACTGAACGAAGATTTTGAAATCGGAATAAAGCAAACGTTTGATTTGGCCACCCGGGCGGAGACGTGTTGTAAGTTGTACGCCTGATGTAAAAGATGCACGGCCCGGAAGTCCGGGCAGACATTATTTCAGACACTACTTTAATTGTTACTTTATACCTGGACATTATTATCAAACAAGCATGTTCTTTTTTTTTTTTTACCACAACTGCCCGTTTCTCGCTTCCCCTTCAATCGGGTGAACTGCAAATCGAGACACACGGAGTCTAACTGGATTAACAATTCCTATTGAACAGTCTTTGAATCATTTCACACCCTAGATATTAAAAAAAAACGTATCAAAGAGCTATTGTCCTTATCGGGTGAACTCCCATGAACCCAAACATGCTTTGGCGGCGTCGTTGATGGAGTTTGCCGGCCAACTAAAACTTACTGGTTTCGACACTTCACTGAAAATACCAGGCCAGGCGTGACTGTCCGGGTCTGACAACTATTTGACCACCACAACTGACACTGACTTCATTTTAAAAGGAGTTTCCAGTCTGTGTCTTTTTTTATGAGTCTGTGTAAAGGAGTCTGCAGGAAAATGTCATCCACAGACAAAAAAATAAATAAATGGCAACTCAAAGCCGCTCCCTCTCTCCGGAGGGGCCAAGAATGAAGTATTACGAGCGTCTGATTAATTTCTTCCTGGCTGCTGTTATAAAAATGTCCTCCACTGACCCTGAAGAAGGAAATGAAGGAGAATACATACATACAGTAGATCATGGAGATACGGCGACCCGGCCTAAGCATGTGGTCACTTTACAGTGTGGAAAAAAACGTTTTTAAGCACACTTCAGGGCATTTACCTCGTTATACAACATCAACAACTCACTCTATTGTGTACGCATGTAGAATAAGTCGCTAATTTGCCTCTTTACTATTGGTCGACGTCATTTGAAATGCTGGTTTGCTATTGGTTTGCGTCATTTCATCGTGAAAATGCCGGTGCGCCATTGGCTCACCTACCTCCCACAATGCCTTTCACTGAATTCAACTTTTTTTCGTAACACTATTTAAATTCTCTTTATTAACACGTTATATTGGGTAGTTTTGTATTCTATATCTTTTATTTAATTTTTTAACACAAGGATACTGCTGGAAGTGTGAATTTCCCTACGGGGATGAATAAAGTATCTATCTATTCATCTATCCATCTATTTATCTATCTATTTAATCTCATAAAGACGAGTTGGCAAATACTGTGTATGTTTTATTAGATATGTGTTCCACAGCGTGTAGTGATGCTGAAAGGGGAATAAAAAACATGACAACCATGAAAACAAAGCTTGCAATTATCAAGAAATACAAATGAGGCACATGAATAGCTAAAATCGTTAAGTTGCATAGCTATAACCAATTGAGGACTATTTGGAAAAATAAGGAGCCAAATGAAGCGAGGTAATCTAAGGGCATAAAAATATTTGCTAGTTTTTTTCCTTTTTAATCTTCCACTCTTTTGCATCCACCTGCTACTCCAATTGACCAGCTCAATTCACATGACAACGAATGAATATAATATTCAATCTTTTTTCTTTACATGTATAACTAGGAGTGCTTAATATATACTATTTGTTTTTATTCAAATGTTTTTATCTGTGATAACGGAGGTTGGAAATGATATAGTTTAGTTATACATTATTATGAGTTACTGTTCTGGTACGCCACATTCCTCTTGAGGGCGCCAACCGGGTTTGGAATTGGGTGTGTCCAATCACCACACACCTGTCCCTAACTATCCTGAACCTTAATAGTGACATTTTGGACACCACACGTCGTCGGGTCATTTTCAGTTCCATTGTTATTGCTACATTACATTTTCTTTGTTTCTGGTTGGGACATTTTGTAACTGGTTTCGGGCCAACTTGTTTTTGTTTGTTACTTTGTTCCTTACATTTCCATCTCGATTATCTTTTCAGGTTTTGATACTGTCATGTTTGATTTGGTTTGCACATTTTGTGACCCCTTGTATGTTTGTTACTTTGTACCCTATTTTGTCATTAAATACCTTAATTATTTTGACCACCCCTTCCTCCGTTTCTGCTTCCCTGCATTTGGGTCCAACTCTCCCAAAACCGTACAGGTTTATATACCCAGCAATACGGCTATTTCACTTGGTAAACCCTACCTCAGAACCGATTATTGTTGTCTCCCGGGGGTCTCCTGTTTTAGTTCTTATCAATCCCCGGTCAGGATGTCTAAACAATGAATAATGAAATAAACAGAAAGCTTGACGCTTCAAGCTGTCAAAGTCTCAGAGTTTTGAGGATAATTTAGCATCTTTCACTCTTGTGGTCTGACAAGATGTCACTACACACGCTCTTTCAATTTGAATTCAACGTGTCAATCGGCGCCTCAAGGACAGCTTGACACCTTCCAGGAGGATAAGCCCCATTTTATCGTTTCAGCTCTTGTAAATATTAAAAAAGGAATAAAAAACAGCTGTGTTTCCTGACTTGTTAGCATAAGCGTCGCTAATACGGCACCGTGTCTTTGATGGTCGCAGCTGGAAAGGTCCCGAGGCAAACTGTTAATCAATTAGTCCGTGGCAGGAACAACACATTACAACACGGCTCAGTCACCGAAACACTATGGAAGTGGACAGCCTTAATTTATTTAAAAGCTCGATGAGGAACATTACTTTACAGAAAACACGCAAGGGGAAATACTTCCGATGACAAATGTCGAGCCCATTTTCCATTACCTAAACTTGGTCTCGTTATTCAAGGCCATTAATTGACAATTAGCTAATTCAGCTTGTAATCAAGACATGTTAGCTATAGCTCGCTAAAAGGAACAGGGTAAGAGGGTGGTGAGGACAGCAGAGAAAATCATCGGGACTTCTCTCCCCTCCATTCAGGACATCCTGCCTATCCCGAGCCAAGAACATCATTAGGGACCCCTCTCACCCCCATCATGGACTGTTCACTCTGCTAGCTTCTGGGAAGAGGTACTGCAGTGCGCGGTGCAGGACCACCAGGTTCTGCAACAGCTTTGTCCCCCTGGCCATTAGACTGTTAAATGGTCAATGATACACATAGCAAGCCTACCCAGCTGTTAATCTTTACATCTGTTTTTTTTTCCCTTCCACTACTGGCAGTTCCCTTGTACCTAGCCACTCCTTTGCACATCTGTTCTCCTTTGCACTACCGTACTCTATTGTTATTGTATAGTGACTTTTTTACCTGACTGCCCTTTTTTGCACATCTGTTCAGCTGCTCCTCTTGCACTGTATAGTACTCATAGCAATAATTATTTAGTATATCATTTAGCAATTTCAATACTCCAACTCAATACTACATAATTATATCTGTACATTCAAGGAAACTGTGCGGGTCAGATGTAACGACGTTTCATTCTGTATACATGTGTACAAGAATGACAATAAAGTATATCTGAATCTGAATCTGAAGAGCTAACAACTGAGCGATGTGATGACTTTGGTAACTTTTCATCCTAGCCAAAATCTTTAACGCCATCATATCAGTATTACATTGCACTATATTCCTAGAAAAAGGGGGTGTCGGTAACTTCAAAATATGATACCTGCTGACGCCATCTTCTGGCTGAAATTATCATTACAGCCTCTTTCAAACTCTTTTGTTGTGAAATATTTAGACAAGCTCGAATCATCCATCCATCCATAACTATCTTCAGCGCTTATCCCCAGTAGGGTCGCGGGGGTGCTGGAGCCCATCCCAGCCACCTCTGGGCAGTGGGCAGGGGACACGCTGAACTGGATGCCAGTTAGTCGCAGGGCACACAGAGATGAACATCTCACTTGCTCATTCACACCTAGGGACAATTTGGACAGGCCAATTAACCTGACATGCAAATTTTTTGGAATGTGGGAGGAAACCGGAGTGCGTGGGGGAAACCCACGAAAGCACGGGGAGAACATGCAAACTCCACAAGGAAGGTTCGATCTCATGATCTCAGAACTGTGCCGCACTGTGCTAGAATCAACTCTTCTTTTTTTTTTCTTTTTGGGGGTTAGGGTTGGCATTTGGACTGTATTTGAAACAGTCCTTTTCTTACTTTCACCATTTTCACCCTTGAATGAAAGAAAAAAAACGGAGGTACAAGTGTGGAATCACTGTCCCCCATCCTTTGTGTCTCCTTTCCTCTCTTAGAATTAGAATTAGCTGGGGTTTTTCAGGCCCAGCCTTACCTCTACTCTCGGCGTAAATCACTTTTCCTTTCTTGGAAATTAATTAAGAAAGAACTGAAGGTCGCAATTCTTGGCATCAAGCCATATATGGGAGCAGTCTCCATGTTCTGGGCTCTTGCCACCGGAACGAGGTGCACGCGTGAAAGACGATGGCGCTTCAGGGCCAAGGGAAGTCCACAAAATAGCTCGACCAAGTCTTCGGGGAGATCCAAGTCTTGGCTGCCCTTTTTAATGCATGAACTGACCCTTTACATAGAGGAGAATCTGGATGGATGACTGACTTCACTGAACTAGTTTTGAAGGCCTTAGAGATTTGAGCTGAGTGAGAACATTTCGACACAAGAGTTTCATAATACATATGATTTACAGTAAAACCCTGGGATACGCCAACCCCACCTTACAATTTTTTTGGGGCCGCTCTTTACAGTAGTTTTCCCACTATATGACATTTTGCCTGCACAAAAACTTATACAATTCCAACTTTGTGACGTTCTTGCGTATGTAGAGTTGCGTCTCTAAAATGCATGTCGGCCATTGGTCACAGTCATAGACAATGTTAGTCTGCTATTGATTTGGGTCCCGGCGTCAGGAAAATGTTTATAGTTTGGCTGAATTACCTCCCACAATGCCTTTCTCATAAAAAAAAAGTCAGTTATCTGCTATTTGCGTTCTGGCATCAAGAAAATGCAGATTAGTTATTGTCTAAATTGCCTCTCACACAGCCTTATTCTTAATTGAGGACACTCGAAGCAATCTTCTTTGCACGTGTTCCTAACAGTCAAAATACAGATGTCTGTCTGCTATTGGTCAATGCCATATAAAATGCCAATATGCTACTGGCTAGATTACCTCCCACAATGCCTTTCCCTTCATACAGCTGAAAACTGTATGTTCTTTGGAAAAGCGTTGCATTTGGCGCCACAACACTGTACTTTTTGTATTTATACGCTATGTATTCAGTAATGCTAAAGGGAGAAGCAAACACAAGATCACCATGGAAAAAAACCTTGCGGTTACAAAGAAATGCAAATCAACCCATAAACCATTCAACGGGCATTAGTATAAAAACAAGGAGGCGATTAAGGCATGGAAATGTAAGGGCAAGCCTTGCAAATGTAAATTTAATTTTTTAATCTGCTGTTGCGGTCTACTCACCTCTTTTGCATCCATCCGCTACTCCACAGTACCAGCTCAAGTCAGGTCACAACAAAGGTAAATACAATTTATTTTTACTTACATGTATTTCTATTAATAATGTTATCATGTACATGTTTAAACATAAAAACGACTTATTGTATACGATTTTGTTATCTTAATGTTTATTTCTGGTGGTTTGGAACGCACTAACTACGCATTATCATAGGTTTCTATACCCCACTATTCAGCAATTTCACTTCACAATCCCCACCTTAGAATGTATTAAGGCTGTATCCTGAAGGTCCACTGTATATCATATACCCAAAATGCTGAAACCATATAATCATTTGTATTCCAAACAGTATGTCCTTGAAATTTGAGTATGATCTGAAAGAAATGTGATCTTGAGATGTATTGACGGAGAGGTGAGCTGAGGGCAAAGCGGTTTGAAAATCATTAGGGCAGTTCCAGTTGAAAACGCAGAGACTCAAGGCGGCGTTTGATTTCTGAAAAGCCATCTGTTAAATCAAGTAGGGCCTGAAAAATGACCAAGAGGACGACGGCTTTTTCGACTTCAGACGAGAAAAAGAAGAGCGAAGCGAAGAAGCCGATTCAGCGAAAATAAAAAGCTAGGACCTGCCCAGTGGAATTCGAAAGGAAACTATCTTAAGATTTTTTTTGCTGAGACAAGTACACGGTTTTATTTGAGATAAGCACGTGTTATGGAGGTCAATATGTTCAGAAAACTGATAAAAAAATAGATACGATATGCTAGCAGTGCTATCGGCAATGGTTTTTCTATGACATGGAATGCTAACCGTAACGCTAGTGAGCTTTTACTTTTTATTTATACTCCACAAACTTAATGAAAATCCATATTAGGCATTTAAATCAGCAGGGGCCATAAAATATTATTATTATTTTTTTTGATAGAACTAATTCAACTTCAGCAAACTAGCAAAAACTAAAATACATACGTAAGTAAGAAAGCAAAATAAGTCAATAAAAAGATATAGATAAATACCTTAAAATATGAATAAATACATTTAAATAAACCATTAATGAATAAATAAGTGATTGAGACATAAGAAATCAATAATATACAAATACATAAAACAAAATAAGTCAATACTCAATGAGTACAAAATCTAAAGTGATTTAATGAAAATATATCAATAACTTGTATTATTGTATTGTATACACATGTATATAAATCTGTATATAAATGACTAAAACATGCAACCAAAACCAAATAATTCATAGTGAATAAATGAAATGAAACAAACAATTTACAAAGAAATTATTAAACCTATACACGGTATACCTTTTGGAGTTTTGATACTTTGCAGATTTTTGTCGTGCTTTGTGTTCTGCAGAAAACAACACACAGCAAATGCTATCACAAAGGCAGGTTGCTAAGGGATTGTGTGCGTGAGTGTGTGCGTGTGAGAGTGTTTGTGTGTGTGACCGTGATAGGCTGGTGTATGCTGTCAATCAAACAGCAGTGTGGGCACACAAGTCAATGTGTCCACCGAAACAAACTGGGGGGCACATTGATTGCTATTTTTTAGCGGCTTGTAACATTGAAGAGAAATTCATCAAGTTAATCGGACTCTAAGGAAAGTCAGTTGAACGTAAAGAAATGCTGATCACCACTGGGTGCTCCATGGATTGTTATCGGGTCCGGGAAGAGACAAAGGCGGGGTCAGGGGAAAAAGCAATGGCGGTGCTGGAGGTCCCGCTTACTGCGACGGCGACGTAACAATTCTCTTAAGCCATCCCTGCCGAGCCTGTGTCTAAATTGACACCAGATCCATTGCCCATAAAACAGATGACCTGGAGCTACAATTCGTGGCTACATTCACGACTGTATTTTAATCATCACGGGTTGTTACCTCCCGTCTCGATTACTGCAATGCACTACTCTCCGGTCTCCCGAAGTCCAAAATCAAGAGCCTTCAGCTTGTACAAAAGGCTGCAGCGAGGCTTTTTACTAAGACAAGAAAGTTTGATCACATTACCCCGATTTTAGCTAACCTGCATTTGCTCCCTGTTAACTTAAGATGTGATTTTAAGGTTCTGTTGGTAGGATACAAAATTGTGCATGGACTTGCTCCCTCATATCTTTCAGATTTAATTTCCCCCTATGTTCTGGTCCAAAGCCTTCATTCTCAGAGCGCCGGTCTTCTGGTGATCCCAAGAGCCAAGAAGTGTTCCGCTGGTTCGAGAGCTTTCTCCATCTGGGCACCGGTGCTGTGGAATGCTCTTCCCCCTGAGATTTGATCTGCAACCTCAGTGGAAATGTTTAAATCTAAGCTTAAAACGCACTTCTGCTCTATAGCATATGAATAACCTATACTTTATGTTGACAATATTTGTGTATTATTTGCCCTTGTGTGGGTTTTAGATCAGGGGATGGTGTCATAATAGTCTGTGGTTTGCAATAATCTCTGGTCTGTGAAGCCCTTTGAGACTCTTTGTGATTAAGGGCGTCACAAATAAACATGACTTGACTCGACTTGACCTTGCTCAGTCCGAGGATACCCGATACTCTCTACATTGCTTTCTTACCCTAAAAGGAGAAGCCTATCAATTCCGTTGTACTATTTTATAATGACAATAAAGATCATTCATTCAACTGCAATCCTAATGTTCTGTGATCTTATTTGTAGATCTTGACTATCGCTGAACTTATTAGGAACGCAACCCTCACGAAAAACAATGGATGAGTCTAAATATAGTTAGTGTGGGTTGAAGGAACGTTGCCTGGAAATCTCCCCAGGGTGTCAATGTAAAACAAGTTGGAGTCTTTGGATGTAATGAACGAATGAATGGCCTTTATTGTCACCGTACAAGTATAACGTCGAACCCGGTCACGAGGAAGCTGTCGTCACCTCGCCGTGCCGTTGACGGCAGGTTATCAACAGCTGCCAATTAAATTGCGGCATCTTATCTGCACCGGCCAATTAGTAGAAGAGCTTTGCTGTGAGGAAACGTCAACAGCTCAGTGATACTTTATCTAGAGCAGAGACTTTTTTTCCAAGCTATGGAGCTTTTTTTTTTTTTGTGATATGGATTTTTTGAGGCTGCTGGTGACACGGCAATTTTCACCAAATGGCTGATTTTATGAGTATTTGAGATTTTCTTTTTCAGGTTTTCTAATGATTGCCAGGAAAACACATACTCCCAATAGTACTGCATCACAAGCCAAATCCAAATGCAGTTTTAATGTTATAAAACACAAGTGTCAAAGAGGCGGCCCGCGGGCCAGATCAGGCCCGCTAAGGGATTGAATCCGGCCCGCGGCACAGGAAGAGGAAAACGAGTTGCAGGTTGGAATATGTCCACTTGATGTTGCCAAAGACAGGTGCCTCGAACAAAGACACTGTACTTGTGTCTCTCTCTCTCTCTCTGTCTCTCTCTCTTCCACCCCTTTTCTCCCACTCTCTCTCTCTCTCTCCCTCCCCTTTTCTCCCACTCTCTCTCTCTCTCTCTCTCTCTCTCTCTTCCACCCCTATTTCTCCCACTCTCTCTCTCTCTGTCCCTCTCTCTTCCACCCTTTTTCTCCCCCTCTCTCTCTCTCTCCCACCCCTTTTCTCCCACTCTCTCTCCCTCTTCCACCCTTTTTCTCCCACTCTCTCTCCCACCCCTTTTCTCCCCTTCTCTCTCTCTTCCACCCCTTTTCTCCCACTCTCTCTCTCTCTTCCACCCCTTTTTTCCCTTTCTCTCTCTCTCTTCCACCCCTTTTCTCCCACTTTCTCTCTCTCTTCCACCCCTTTTTTCTCCCACTCTCTCTCTCTCTCTCTCTCTCTGTCCCTCTTTCTTTCACCCCTTTTCTCCCTCTCTCTCTCTCTCTCTCTCTCTCTCTCTTCCACCCCTTTTCACCCATTCTCTCTCTCTCTCTCTCATGACTTTTTATCTTTTGTTTCTCACGCTCTCTCTTTTTCTTTATCCCTCTTTTTTCTTTTCTTTTGAATCTACTAGTCCGGCCCCCGACAGAATGTTTGTTCTATCATGTGGCCCCTGAGTTCAAATGAGTTTGACACCCCTGTTATAAAAGGATCAACAACATACATCAGACAAAGCAAAACATGTGTCAAGGCTACAGTAAAGACTACGAATTTGAAAGCTAATCTAAAAAGTTTTGCACTTATACTCGCTCGCTTTGGTGATTTTTAGTCAAGGCTAGAAGAGTATTTTCAATGAGTTCTTACAAGAAATCACAATCGAACACAAGAAAATATTTACGTACTCCGAACGTGATAAACAAATAAATAAAAATATCAGCGGAAAAGCATCTCTGCATCGATGGACGTAGCTTGTTGCTAGCTGTCTGTTTAGCCCCATAAAGTTATTTTCTTCAGGCCGTAGACCAACCCAGCTTCTGGTTTCCATATTTTTCGGCAAATTGCAGGCTTTGTTTTACCCCGCTTTAGCCTATACAAGCCTGTAATTGCTAAAAAGGACCCACCTCCTGGTCCAAATTGTCCCTAGGTGTGAATGAGCGAGCGAGTCGTCTGTCCCTGTGTGCCCTGCGATTGGCTGGCAACCAGTTCAGAGTGTCCCCTGCCCACTGCCCGATGATTGCTGGGATGGGCTCCAGCACCCCCGCGACCCTTCTGAGCATAAGCGGTGCAGCTAATGAGATGAGATGAGACCCACCTCCTTTACCTCAGAATATTCTATCTATCTATATATCTATCTATCTATCTACCTTGGTCAAGTACCTCAAGAGGGGTGACCGACAGCAAGACAAACAATAACAAAGAAAATAAAAAAGGGAAAAAAAAAAGTTGGTCATGCTTTCGTCCCTCCAGATGGAACGGGACACAAGAGAGCGGCCATGTCACTCGGGTCAGGGTGACACAACACACTCTTCTGTTTAGGGCCCGACAGTTTTCACTGGTTTACCGCTGCCGCATCATTCAAGGTGCTCTGCCCATCCCTTAGAACGCGTCCAAACATCCCACTATCCTTTTACAACACCTCTCTACTCATTTTTATCACCAACAACAGCTGTAGCTTCCACAAGCTTCCTCCGAATAACTTTAGCCAATAGTGACAAATAGTGACCGCAATAATGCCAACAAATAAAAAAAATAAATAAAAAAAGTTGAGAAGCATCTGCATAGATAGACGTTGCTTGTTGCTAGCTGTCTTTTTAGCCCCTTAATTCCTGTTTACAAATACAGACTAGTAGAAAATGTTTTCTCCATGCTGTAAAGCAACCTAACATGTGATTCATATTCATTTTTTTCGGCCAATTGCAGACTTTGGTTTGCCCTGCTTTAGCCTATACGAGCCTGTAAATGCTAAAAAAGACCCGCCTCCTTTACTAAACTTTAGCCAATAGCGACCGTTTCAAATGATGATTGACACATTGTTAAGGAAATGAAACAGCGATATATATGAAACAGCGATATATATATATATATATATATATATATATATATATATATCCCAGCATGCACTGCACACTACTTTTCTCCGGGGCAACATCGAGTCGGTCGCTGCTGACCGGATGTGCGAGACCTGTTGCAACTTAATGATCCATACATAAGACGCTTGGCTGGCAACCAGTTCAGGGTGTCCCCTGCCCACTGCCTGGAGATGGCTCGGATGGGCTCCAGCCCCCCCGCGACCCTAATGAGGATAAGCAGTACGGCTAATGAGAGATGAGATGCACGCACCGTATTATAAGGCGCATGGTCAGCTTTTGAAAAAAGGCTTTTAGGTGTGCCTCAGAGAGCTGAAAATACGGTAGTTCCAAATTGGATATTGCCCTGTATTTTGTGGTCATAAAACATCTGAGATTTTGAAAAAGTCGCAAATCGGGCAAATCCTCCAGTAGTGAGGTCATAGAAAAGCGCTTAATAGTTCATCTTCTCCCAAATGACGGCAAGGTCCACTAAAGCCGTGAGGCACACGTAAGATGACAGCCCGTCTTTCCGTGAGCCTCCTTTAGTTGCACGCTGGAGCCAAATTGGGCAAAGTTTTGCTTGGGGGCGCTATATTTTATGGACAAGGCAAGGGGGCCAAACACTCTTTTGGCGCAAACAGCTATAGCATTCTAGAAACAGTGGGTCAAAAATTAATCAATTTGTGTCAAGAGTGGACAGATCTATTACTTGGGTTAATTCGACCCATTCATCTGGGTTGATATGAAAAAATAAAGCACCCAGAGTTTGTTCATTTTTATATTTTCCTTAATTTGTAGTTTTCTGGTATTGTAGTATAGTCATGGATTGTGGTCTGTGTAGCCCTTTGAGACTTCTTGTGATTAAGGGCTATGCAAATAATTACGACTTGACCTAAACATGTTTTGCTACCTCAAGAAAACAGACAAAACCAACACAAATCATTTGATTGAAATAAGACAACCCAAATTGGGTGTTTTGGTGGAAAAAAATATAACGAAAAATAATCAAAATATAATTCAAAACATTCGAAATGTAAAAAAAACTGATCCAACCAAGCCATTAATCGGGTTATTTTAACCCAAACATCCTTATTTGTTTTTTTCATTTTTACTAACGAAGTAACTAAACAAAATGGGAATTTATTTGAAAGTAACTCACCCCATTTGGGTTGCTTTGTAAGAAATAAAATACAAATACAAAAAATAATAAAAATGAGGGGGCTGTTTCATTACTTGCATTTATTTGACCCAAACTCTGGGCTCTTATTTGAAAAAGTCAAACGGGGTTCTTTTTTTATCAAGTTAAAAATAATAAATTGAAATAACTCAAGTGGATCGTTTTGTAAAGACAAAAACACCCCCCAAAACAAATAAAAATAAAACAATCAACGATCAAAACCGATTAGGTTAACCTCACCCGTACATTTTGGTTATTATGAGAAAAAAGTCCTTTCTTTTCTTTTTTTTCCTACTTGAAAAAAAACCCATTTTTTAAAAATAACTCACCCATATTTGGGTTCTTGCTTGCAGTCATCAAGAAGTACAAAGATGGCCCACAAGTCCTTACCCCCGATAAGGAAACTGACCGCAACAAATCGATGATCGGGACTATTATTCAAATATAAGGAGGCAATTAAAGTAAGGAATTATTATAAGATTTTGACAATTCTTGCAAGTCTCCTCCCCCTCTATGCATCCACCTGCTACTCCACTGTACCAGCTCAAGTTGGATAAGACCAAAGGTGTATAAAATTCCATTTTCTTTTTACAGGTATATTTACTTATAATGCCATTTAATCATATGCACATATATTACACACAGATAGTATTTGGTATACACTGCATTGCTATTTTAATGTTTTGATTTGGGGTTTGAAAAGTATAATGTAACTATTAGAGGTTTCTATCCCACCTAACTGGAAATTTCTCTTTGCGAACGTATTGTAGTATCATGGGGTCTACTGTAAAAGAGTGTCAAAATAATCAACATAAACAGCTCCTATTTCCAAATCGCATCAAGTTAAAAGTCAACGTTGCACTGTTTGGTGAAAGCTTTATAGGAGGAAAAAAAATCATGATGTGATAATAAATAAATCAAAAGCTTAACTCATGAAACAAGTGTTCCCCTTTGTGTCTTAATGCTGTTTGACAAATGCAGGCATTAGATAAGCCTCTTCGCTTTCAGGCTCTTATCTTTCCTTTTACATCAGTCGAACCCGCTGAGCCCCGTGTCTGGATTTTTTTGTTCGTATTTATTTATTTACGCGTGCCCTCGACGAGACAAATAGCTTTTAAAAAGGTGTTGTGCCCGGGGTTGTGGTAAAGACAAACCACTATTGAAGCTTGGCTCTTGATTTTGAAACGGTTACACGGGCAATTTAAGACCAAAATAAATCTTCAGTAAAGAGAATCCAAAGTTTGAGGTATGAGTCAAGCGATGACAAAAACTGAGTATAGTAATACAAGACAGGAGGTGCCCTAATTAGTGGAGAATTAGCATCATACCAACAAGACACCTGGGAATTGCACCTTGCATCAAATATTCACAACGGAACCTCAATTCCTGACCTCATTGACGTTCGGGAAGTGTCACGGTTGCCATGGCGCCCAATTGGCCCGCCCGTGTGGCTAGTTGACAGATTTTTTTTCCTTCTATTTAAGTTCAGTGTTCTCATTCTTCGTTTGTCAGTCTGTCAACGAACCTCTGCCCCGCAAGAAGTGGGTTTCGACTCGGTCATGTTTCTGTTTGGTATTGTTCCCGTTTATTTTGTCCTGTTTAATTTCGGTTTCCAGTTTTGTTTGCGTCTATTTGCACGTGTTCATTTTGGGTAAAAAGATAACAAAAATCATCTTTCTTGTCCCCTGGCTTCAACAATAGTCAATGGTGATAATGGATCCGGGTCACACAGGTGCTGTACATTTTAGGCATAAAGAACGGGAAAAAAAAGAGCCGACATGAATGAAAGAAATGTGGTAGTTTGGCCTCTGCTTTCAGAAATAGTTTACTGGGGCTAAGGGATTGCAGCCTAAACAATGTACATCATTTTAGGTGAAGAGAACAGAAAAAAAGAGCCGCCATGCATGACACAAATTTGCTCCCTCAGCCCCCGCTTTCAGCAATAGTCGACTGAGGATAATGTATTGCGGCCAAAACTGCTCATTTAATTATAAGTGGAAAGAATAGAAAAAAAATGCACCATGCATGAGACATATTTGCTTTCTCCGCCCCCACACTTTACAACAGTCGACTAAGAATAATGTATCGCAGCTGCACGGGTGCTGTTCATTTTAAATGTAAATATGAAAAAGAAGAGAGACCACGCATATCTTTACTTTCTTGGCTCCCTCTTACAGCAAAAGCCAACTGGGGATAATGGATCACGGGGAAACTGTGGCACAATCAGAGTGATTCTTTCTTAATCTTTCTAATCTATAGAATTTCTCAGTCCACGTGTGGGTGTTATTATTTTCCTAATTTATAAATATTATCTGAAAATGCTTTTATAATTTGAATAAATATGCTTATTTGGACGGTCTTTTGGATTTATTTACCATATTCGTACACACATAAAATCGGGAAATCAATCTAATATTAAAGAACTATTTAGAGAAAATCAGAGAGAGAGAGAGAGAGAGAGAGAGAGAGAGAGAGAGAGAGAAGAGAGAGAGAGAGAGAGAGAGAGAGAGAGAGAGAGAGAGAGAGAGAGAGAGAACTGAATCATTTCAAATTTGCAAGGATCTGAAATTGTTATATGTGTTATATGGGCGGCAGTGGCTCAGGAGGTAGAGCGCTCGTCTTGGGGTCAAGAGATCACAGTTCGAATCCCGGCTCCTCCGTGTTACATGAGGAAGTGTCCCTGGGTAAGACACTGAATCCCTTATACATGGCTGCACGGCCGCTATTGGGAAATGTGAAGCACACTGTAAAGCGCTTTGGGAAGTCTTGACTTGAAAAGCGCTATATAAATGCAGATCATCAACTTCATATGTATCTTTTTTGACTTCCTACTGGTAAACTTTTGACTCTTAGCTCTGCTGAAGCTAATCTGAGATGTTCCCGGATTATGGTACAAATATTCCACACCTTAGAATCCTCTTCACAATGATTGAAAACCTAATATAATACAGAATGCATTTCCCTTTACCTTGGCATGTCTCTAAGGCAGAAAGAGAAAACTTGAGAAATGTTGGATTCCTTTTTGAAATTCTACGAAGCTCCTTCACGGCGTAGCAGCGCTCGCCTCGAGGTGAATATACGATGGGGACAACATCAACATTTCGCCATTCTGCTGTGATCAAACATCTCGGGGCAAAATGCATTTCTTTTCTTTTCTTTTTTTGTTTGACGTGGAGTCTTTCTGCAGGCCACGCCATTAGCCTCGGTGAGAGTCCACCGAGCGCCTTCTGGCACCATTCATTATTTAGCTCTCACATGTTTGGAGGGCCTGCAGGACGGGGTGAAGTGGCCATAAATCTTTGACGCCGGACTCACAAAGTTAGAGAAAGAAGGAAAGTCAAACATTTACTACCTTGTCGCTCGTGATTTTCGGTGGCTCGGTTGGGCAGTTCGATGCCAAAATTGGCTATAAGTCGGTTTACCTTTCCAAGGATAAGGATTAAATACCTGTTGTTATATTGCCTGTCTACGTGTATTGGTTGATAAAAAGAAGAATTTTGTGTTTTTTCAGACGTTTGTGTTTCTGCTTGCTTACAATGAAGAATGTTCAAGGTTGGGTTATTTTGACTATTATGAACACACTCAAAGGGGATTGCTTAGAATGTCAGGGTTGGGTTGTTTTGACTATTTTAGTGCGCTGTTGTTTGATATTTTGACTATTAAAAACACCTGCAAATAAGATTGCTTAGGATGCCAGGGTTAGGTTATTTTAACTAATTATTGTGCATGTTTTTTATTGTTTACACCAATGGTTGCACACCGTTGTCTTTTACTTTGAAAATTATGAACAACGACGAAGAAGATTGCTTGTGATGCCTGGTTTATTATTTTGACTATAATTGTGCACCATTGTTCACTATTTTGACTAATATAAACCGCTGTAAAGTATATTACTTAGGAGACCAGGGTTGGCTTAATTTGACTAGTATTGCATAATGTTCGTTATTTAGGCTATTATAAACTCCTCCAAAGAAAATTGCTTATCAGGGTTGGGTTGTATTGACTTTCATTGCACACTGTTATTCATTATTTTGACTATTATAAACACCTACAAAGAGGATTGCGTAGGGTGTTGGGTTACTTTGACTATTACTGCACAATGTTGTCAGTCATGTTGACTATAATTGGGAGAGTTTGCACTGTTCCATCATTGTAACTTTTGGCCAATCGTTTTACTGTTCTTTGATTCCACACCCTTTAGGGTTCATCTGCTTTAAAAGCTTGGGCAGGCTGCCTCAGAACAGGTTGGATTTTTACATGTTAAGGGTTTTCTTTGGTCCTCTCGTTTTCCCTGTAAGCTAAAAAATTTAATTGATGTATTCTCTTTGAATTTTGAGTCTATTAAACATGTCAATGGTAAAGCATTAGGAACGCTGCCACATACATTCACCAGGGGGGGCATTTGTCACCCACGGAAATTTGTTTTTCAGGTACAAAAAAAAGTCTCCCAAAGATGAATTTTAGAGATTTTCTTGGGTGCGGCCTAGAGAGCAACAATACATTTTCTATGAACGGATTTACAAAAAACTTACTCATTAATTAATTACCCCTTGAATGAAGCATTGTGGGACAATTAGGACAATAAACTAAAACTTTTGAGACGTCAAACAAGAGCTGGCAATGTCCTATAGACTAGGCAGGGAGCAGCTAATGGTTTTTGGGCTGTGTTGATGACTCTTAAGTTATTCTGTTAACATCCCAATGTATGAATAATGTGCTGGGTTAAAATACCCGAGTAGCCCTGCTTTACACAACAACAAGGTGCCAAACATGGTACAAGTCAAGTCATGTTTATTTGTGACCCCCTTAATCACAAGAAGTCTCAAAGGGCTGCACAGATTACAGACTAATATTACACAAGCCCCTGA
Source organism: Urocampus carinirostris (assembly GCF_059441175.1). Lineage (NCBI taxonomy): Eukaryota > Metazoa > Chordata > Actinopteri > Syngnathiformes > Syngnathidae > Urocampus > Urocampus carinirostris. The sequence goes on along the minus strand of NC_142357.1, from coordinate 34,055,229 downwards.
TCTAAAAGCTACACGAAGGCAAGGAAAAACTCAAAGACGTCAACATGAGGAAAATGAAAAAATCTAGAGAAGGGTCCCCATTGTCACTTTATGTGTCTACTCAAAAATACTTCTACAGAAAAACAACAAAAATATTACGCAATAGCTACAAAACTAAATATCAAATATAGTGCTAAAAAACAGGGACCTCATATATTATTTTGCTTTCATTCTGAAAATAGAAAAATAGAATAGAAATACTCCACAAATACTACTAGAGTAATGCTATATTACAATATACTACTACTGCTACAAAAATAATACAAAAAGACAATTACAAAAATACTAAAGAAGTATGACAAAGTCACTACAAAAATACTACTAAAATACTGCTTCTACTGAAATACTAAAAACTACCAATACATAGTACTATAACATTCAAAACTACTAGTAAAATTGCTACTTGTATTTTGGGTGCAACACTTGATGCCGGAAAATGCCAGAAAAACAACAAAAATATTACGCAATAGCTACAAAACTAAATATCAAATATAGTGCTAAAAAACAGGGACCTCATATATTATTTTGCTTTCATTTTGAAAATAGAAAAATAGAATAGAAATACTCCACAAATACTACTAGAGTAATGCCATATTACAAAATACTACTACTGCTACAAAAATACTACAAAAAGACAATTAGAAAAATACTAAAGAAATATGACAAAGTCACTACAAAAATACTACTAAAATACTGCTTCTACTGAAATACTAAAAACTACCAATACATAGTACTATAACATTCAAAACTACTAGTAAAATTGCTACTTGTATTTTGGGTGCAACACTTGATGCCGGAAAATGCCAGAAAAACAACAAAAATATTACGCAATAGCTACAAAACTAAATATCAAATATAGTGCTAAAAAACAGGGACCTCATATATTATTTTGCTTTCATTCTGAAAATAAAAAAATAGAATATAAATACTCCACAAATACTACTAGAGTAATGCCATATTACAAAATACTACTACTGCTACAAAAATACTACAAAAAGACAATTAGAAAAATACTAAAGAAATATGACAAAGTCACTACAAAAATACTACTAAAATACTGCTTCTACTGAAATACTAAAAACTACCAATACATAGTACTATAACATTCAAAACTACTAGTAAAATTGCTACTTGTATTTTGGGTGCAACACTTGATGCCGGAAAATGCCAGAAAAACAACAAAAATATTACGCAATAACTACATAACTAAATATCAAATATAGTGCTAAAAAACAGGGACCTCATATATTATTTTGCTTTCATTCCGAAAATAGAAAAATAGAATAGAAATACTCCACAAATACTACTAGAGTAATGCCATATTACAAAATACTACTACTGCTACAAAAATACTACAAAAAGACAATTAGAAAAATACTAAAGAAATATGACAAAGTCACTACAAAAATACTACTAAAATACTGCTTCTACTGAAATACTAAAAACTACCAATACATAGTACTATAACATTCAAAACTACTAGTAAAATTGCTACTTGTATTTTGGGTGCAACACTTGATGCCGGAAAATGCCAGAAAAACAACAAAAATATTACGCAATAGCTACAAAACTAAATATCAAATATAGTGCTAAAAACAGGGACGTCATATATTATTTTGCTTTCATTCTGAAAATAGAAAAATAGAATAGAAATACTCTACAAATACTACTAGAGTAATGCTATATTACAATATACTACTACTGCTACAAAAATAATACAAAAAGACAATTACAAAAATACTAAAGAAATATGACAAAGTCACTACAAAAATACTACTAAAGTACTGCTTCTAAAGAAATACTAAAAAATACCAATATATAGTACTATAATATATAAAACTACTGGTAAAATTGTAACCTGTATTTTGGGTGCAACACTTGATGTCGGAAAATGCCAAACTCAAAAGAATAAACAAGTATCGTTTGATCTTCCGTCAGGAAAATTAACACTCAATAAGCCATTAGTGCGTCGTCATTTGCTTTTAATTTGAACGTGTTCGTGCGTAACTCGCTCTCGCTGATGTTATGTTCTATCGACTCTGCCGATTGCAATTCTTGGTGATGTGATTAACCGACAATCGGTAGCACGCAATCAACGGGAAGAAAAAAAAAAAATCCCAATGATTTGTCAGTGGGTGGAGCGCCCGTCCAAAGGAAGTAAATTACTTGCGTCATGTGGTGAGATTGAGTATAGGCATTGGCGAGCTAGTCAATGGACATTTTATCGCTGTCAGTGGAGACAAGTTAACGCCTTTTTCACAGCTAAATTCAAGCACATTTAAGCACTTTCAAAGCCAGTTTTCCAATTTCTCTAGTACCGTTAAAAGAAAAATGCTGGTGTGAATCATGTATTTTGCAGAGCCACGAATAAATATGCATATGCAATCTTACATCTTGTGTGTGCATTTATCATGTTTTAGATGTTTTTGAGACATCATTTAGGTGATAAAATATGTAACACACATTTTCAGTTGCAGGAAGTTCTTCACATTACATTTAACTACTGTTAAACGCGACCTTATTTTTTGCATGGCCCATAATAAATGCCCATAATTGACACATAGTCCTTTACACTATTATCAGTGTCTGAAATAACGTCTGCCCGGACACCCGGGGCGTGCATCTTTTACGTCGGGCGTACAACTTACACAACGTCTCTGCCTGGGTGGCCAACAACTTTTTCAAGAAAGAAAAAAAAAAAAAAAAATACGAAAGATTTTTTTTTTTCAAATCAAACGTTTGCTTTATTCGGATTTCGAAATCTTGGTTTGGTTTGAAAATTTCGGTTCGTTTGGTAATTTGCATACTCGGCAGCCAATCAGAAGCCTGAATCGAATAGCTCCGTGCTTCTGGACTTTCCCGAGCGTTATAAGGTCGCGCATTTGCATATCGTTTTCTAAGGTAGACGCACAGAGAACACAAGAAAAATTAATAAGTGGTTAGGAATCAAGCCAAAACCTCAGCCCCAGAAGAAAGATTCAAAAGAAGTGAACAAAATGTATGACGCTGCAAAACGTAAACGTACATTAAAAGCTTCGTGGAAAGAGGAGTTCACGTGGCTTGTAGCAGATGACACAACGCAAACATTGCATGAATGAAGATGAGTAAATACAGGTACATATCGATGACAGAAGGAAAACAGCGATGTCATATACATGCAATGAATGATATTAGTAGATTTATAATAACCTTAATTTTAAAGTGTTGTTCTGTTATACTTTACACACATACTTTGCAACAATGTTTTTGCGATTCGTCGTCTTATTGTGTTTCAAGTTGTGAAAAATGGGGCAGGGAACTTTATGGCTGGGAAGGCAACTTTTCATAGTTGTCTGCCCTGGTGTCTGGTAACTTTTTGTCATGAGTTTCAGACACTGCTATTACACATTTCATTGTGACTTGTTTTGGTGCAGCACGCACGTCATCTAGGGAGAGCGCTTTATAGGACAATGCCGTACAAACTAATGCCAGCTGCCGTTAATCACAAGTAAATAAGAAATGTGATGACAAAGCGAAGCCAGGGAGCGGTGTCTGTGTCATTTTTAAGCACTAGTGAAATGATCTGCATTTATATAGCGCTTTTCAAGTCAAGACTTCCCAAAGCGATTTACAGTGTGCTTCACATTTCCCAATAGCGGCCGTGCAGCCATGTAAGGCGCTAACCTGCTTATTGGGGGTATTAGGGGTTCAGTGTCTTACCCAAGGACACTTCGACATGTAACACAGAGGAGCCGGGATTCGAACTGCGATCCCTTGATCCCAAGACAAGCGCTCTACCTCCTGAGCCACTGCCGCCCCCTAGTTGAGAAACATGGCAACAATTTCAAGCATTTACAAGCACTTCAACCAAAATTCAACCCTTTTTCTATCCTTAAAAACACAACATTAAAATGGAAGCCTTTTTAAAGATTTCAAGTCATGTATATAACATGATATGAGAATAGAGGGTGACCAACAGTTTCCTGGGTACAAACGCATTTGCATATTTCACACTAGTCTAATAAATATCACGTCGTTAGAGTTGATATCGATTTGACATTTCGTCCGGCACGTTTCTGACCTCTCCTAGCAACAATAACGCGCAAAGAATAATCAGCCATGTTCAAGCGTCTTTTGTTTGGACCACCTGGTAGAAGGGGAAAAAATCTAAGGATTTGAAAATGTCTCATTTCAATGTGAATAGCGAGATTGGATTGCTTTTGTTCAGTTTTTCTGTTGTGATTGAATTAAGAGTATTAAAATAAACTTCCAGGATGTCGCCACAATAAAACTATAGACCCCCTTTACAGGACATTAATGTGTCCTGAGGTGGAGATTGCAAAAAAATCTGAAGGTATTGGTGTATCGGGGGATAAACCTATGGTAATAAGGTAACGTATTTTGAACCCAGGTGTCCCAGGTAATAAACATTAAAATAACACAACAGAAAGTACTCCTAATGAGTAACGTATGTGCATATAATTAAATAACAGGTGAAATAAATATACATGTAAATGAAAAATTACATATGATTTGCCTTTGGTGTGAAGTACCATACACTGGTCAAGTGGAGTTACAGGTGGATACAGGGGCTTGCAAAAATTGTCATGCCCTTCGAAAAGGGGTGGTCAAACTACAGCCCGGGGCCACATATGACTCATCGTTTGGCCGAAAACAAGCAAAGTTTAGGGGCACACAAAACATTTTGTTGACGTCGTATACCGGGGAAACGCCGTATTAAAGGAACCGAAAACATCCTACTCAACACTTAAAAAAAAAAAAAAAAAAAAACGCTCTAAGGTGGGGTTACCATAACCCAGAGATTGTAAAGTACAGCTAAGTCATTAAACAGCTTAGTCATTTAGTAAATATGTATTTGTATTTTTCGACAAGAATATAATCCAAAACACAAACAAATCATGTAGTGCTTATCCTTATTTACATGCTTTTTTCGAGGCGGAAATAATTGAGTATTAAACCCCCGAGGCTCAACTAATACCTTCTTGCCGCCTTTATGGACAATATGCAATATAGATGCAAGTGTAAATTTGGGTTTAATGTGGCTAATAATGCCAAGCAGAAAATCAGCTTTTGGCTATCATCTCACGCTTTCCTTTTTTTTCTGGGAAATTGAACTGTTGAACCCGGAGGTGTCGTCTCCAAGTCCCCGAGCTTGCGCATCGCTGTTGCAACACAAACAAAAATGAGTGGCTGAGACTTCATTTATTGATTTCTGGGGTGTTTAGTTTGCAATTTTTAAAAGGAAAGCAAAGACTACACACGCATGGTCAAGATATTATGTTGACAATATGGATTTTAAACAAAAAGCCCAATCAATCTGGTGCATAACCTGCTGCAAGAAAATGAAGACGGATTCCTTCATCGGAAGATATGGTTAAGAGTCATCTGCATAGCAATGAAAACTGATATTATACCTGCGAATATTATCACCTGATTGAAGCATGTAAATGCTGAAAAGAAGAGGGCCAAGTACTGAACCCTGCGGAACACCACAGGTAACACTAAAGGGCTTGGATGTCATTTCACCAAGTATTGTAATGCAATTACATTCTTAATTTGTGACAAATCACCTCAAATATTGCGATTTTTGTTTAAATTGTTGTGATATTGCTGATTATGGGAAAAACTCAAATATCTCATTGTGTAAAGTAAAGTATGCGTGCCGCAGGCCTGCCACTGGTTTAAATCTGGCCCGCGGACCAACGCTGAGGGTGGCACAACAGAAAAATTTGGTTGTAGTTTTATATATTTCTACTGGGTAGTTTAAGAAATGTATAGTACAAAAATGAAAACGCCAAGTAGTCTAAGCTTCTTGATTCATGACAATTCAAGCATGATTTGCAGTCCAATTTTGATATTCCATAGCAGCAGGCACCCACTTTGATATGCATTTCTAAAATAAAGACATATCATGTCATTACTATGTTGTTACTATGTTATTACCAGGTTAACTATTGGAATAAGGGTTGAATAAACTCATTTAAAGTCATTTTACCATTAAAAAATCATAATGACCCAGCACTGGTGAGCTAGTTTCAGAATAGGTCCCCTGCTGTCCTTAGGGGCCACCTTGGTGCTCGCGGCCACCACATTGGAGTTACATGATGTGTGGTTAGCAATTTTGCAAAAATATTCAAAATAAACTGTATTAGATGGATGAAGAGACAGACGGACAGACAGACAGAAAGACAGACAAACACACGCTAAATCTCATCTCATCTCATTAGCCGTACCGCTTATCCTCATTAGGGTCGCGGGGGGGCTGGAGCCCATCCCAGCCATCTCCGGGCAGTGGGCAGGGGACACCCTGAACTGGTTGCCAGCCAATTGCAGGGCACACGCGGACAGACAACTCATTCGCTCATTCACACCTAGGGACAATTTGGACCGGCCAATTCACCTGAAATGCATGTTTTTGGAACGTGGGAGGAAACCGGAGTGCCCGGAGGAAACCCACGCAAGCACGGGGAGAACATACAAACTCCACACAGGATGTCCGGAGCTGGATTTGAACCCACGACAGGTTCCCATGACATGAACTGTGCTGCACAAGCGCTAACCACTGCCCTGCCGTGCTGCCGCTAAATGTTCAACATAATTGCTGAAAGAGAGGGTTAGCTTTACAGTCAGTGATTTGTTTTTCTTGAAAATGTTATTGAAAAACAGGACACAATCAAACTACAACAGCAAGCTAGTACCACAAAAAACTTATCACCCAAATTTTACCATAGCTAGTCTCAATGGGACAGTGCATATCATTCGGCTACTAGATGTTGCTGTAAGGTGTAGTGTGAACAAAAACGAGTGTTAAAAAGTAAAAAAAGAAGAATACAAATGATCAATTTTTCCTGTAATGTCACAAGAATTTTGTTTTTCGGGTGGCAGTGGCAACAAAGAGGGTGGACAATTAAATCAGACCCTCTAGGGTAGGCTTGTTTTATGTCAAGTAAATGCAAATATTTTGACCTACAAAGTATTTTCAATAAAACATTTTAACAGATTTGTTTTAATGAATTATTTATTCACATCTATATGGCATTAAATAATAGAGACTGTCGCTTTAACTAGTTAACATTATTGCTTACATAAAGCTTAGCTTTGTGGTCGCTAATGTTAATTGCAAATGTTAGCGATTCAAACATATTGCCCACATATAACCATAGACACCGGTTATGAAAATAATCACATTTCTTTATTTCTAGTTGATATTCCTCCAAAAACGTTATGATCAACCAACAGGACACGAGAAGATACGGCAGTAAGACAAAAAGGCAACGCGACAGAAATCTGTTGTCAACACTGAATAGTCGTAGGATGACAGAGTAAAAAGTAGTGAACACAAAGTAAGGTATACAGTGCATCCGGAAAGTATTCACAGCGCTTCACTTATTCCACATTTTGTTATGTTACAGCCCCATTCCAAATTGTATTAATTTAATCTCTTATCTCAAAATTCTACACAAAATACTCCATTATGACAATGTAATTTTTTTTTTTTTTTTTTTTACATTTTTTTAATTTATTAAAAATAGAAAACTAAGAAAACACATTTACATAAGTATTCACAGCCTTTGCTTAATACTTTGTTGATCCACCTTTGGCAGCAAATACAGCCTCAAGTCTTTTTGAATATGATCCCACAAGTTTAGCACACCTATCTTTAGGCAGTTTTGCCCATTCTTCTTTGCAATAAGTCTCAAGCTCAATCAGGTTGGATAGGAGATGTTTGTGCACAGCCATTTTCAGATCTCTCCAGAGATGTTCGATCGGATTCAAGTCAAGGACTCTGGCTGGGCCCCTCCAGGACATTCACGGAGTGGTTCTGAAGCCGATCTTTTGAGATCCTGGCTGTGTGCTTTGGGTCGTTGTCCTGCTGAAAAATAAACCTTCGCCCCAGCCTGAGGTCAAGAGCGCTCTGGAGCAGGTTTTCATCTAGGATATCTCTATATATTGCTGCATTCATTTTTCCTTCTATCCTGACTAGTCTGCCAGTTCCTGCTTCTGAAAAACATCCCCACAGTATGATGCTGCAACCACCATGCTTCACTGTAGGGATGGTATTGGCCTGGTGATGAGCGGTGCCTGGTTTCCTCCAAACATGGTGCCTGGCATTCACACCAAAGAGTTTAATCTTTGTCTCATCAGACCAGAGAATTTTGTTTCTCATGGTCTGAGAGTCATTCAGGTGCTTTTTGGCAAATTCCAGACGGGCTTCCATGTTCCTTTTACTAAGGAGTGGCTTTTGTCTGGCCACTCTACCATACAGGCCTGATTGGTGGATTGCTGCAGAGATGGTTGTCCTTCTGGAAGGCTCTCCTCTCTCCACAGAGGAACGCTGGAGCTCTGACAGAGTGACCATCAGGTTCTTGGTCACCTCCCTGACTAAGGCCTTTCTTCCCCGATCGCTCAGTTTAGAAGGCCGGCCAGCTCTAGGAAGAGTCCTGGTGGTTCCAAATGTCTTCCATTTACAAATAATGGAGGCCACAGTGCTCATTGGGACCTTCAAAGCAGCAGAATTTTTTCTGTATCCTTCCCCAGATTTGTGCCTCAAGACAATCCTGTCTCGCAGGTCTACAGACAGTTCTTTTGACTTCATGCTTGGTGTTTGTGCTCTGACATGCACACTCAACTGTGGGACTTTATATAGACAGGTGTGTGCCTTTCCAAATCATGTCCAATCAACTGAATTTACTGTAGGTGGACTCCAATTAAGCTGTAGAAAGATCTCAAGGATGATCAGTGGAAAAAAGATGCACCTGAGCTCAATTTTGAGCTTCATGGCAAAGGCTGTGAATACTTATGTAAATGTGATTTCTTAGTTTTCTATTTTTAATAAATTCAAAAAAAGTAAAAAAAAAAAAAAAACTTTCACATTGTCATAATGGAGTATTTTGTGTAGAATTTTGAGTTAAGAGATTAAATTAATACAATTTGGAATGAGGCTGTAACATAACAAAATGTGGAAAAAGTGAAGCGCTGTGAATACTTTCCGGATGCACTGTATATATATATATACATACATGAATTTTTAATTCTTAAACATCAGTAGCTAGTGGGCAAGCAGTTGTATGCGTTCCATTACTCAAATTCCCCCGCAGTGACCTAGCTAGCGCAGGTCCATTTTCCTGGCTTTGAGGCACAACACACAAGCTAGCGCTATGTGCTAGCGCTACGTCTCGGCGGGCAATGAGCTGTCAAGCGTGACAGCTAACGTCGCCTTTTACATTATTTACCTTCTGACAACTCAACCGTCTGCCGGGAGTCCGAGGAGTACGGATATTATTTATTAATTTTTTTTTCTACGTACACGATGAATTGAATCCTATATTTCATAAGCTATGCTGCCAGTATGGCGGAGCAAGACAGTCATTTGTAGGAATAAGTGTATGGATATATAAGGACCTACAAATATATTACATTAAAATACGTTGATACATAAATCAAATGAAATGTATTTATATATGTATGCATTTTGTAATTTATTTTGTCATCCATTTATTTCAGTATTTATTTTTTGTCATGTATTTCCTCTTTTATGTTATTTATTACTGATTCTGGATTTCAGAAGGAATGGCAGGAATCCAGCACCACTCACCATAAAAGGAGACTGTGTAGAGAGAGTCCACTCTTTCAAATTTCTGGGTGTGCACATATCCGACGACCTCTCCTGGTCTGCAAACACCAGAGCGGTGGTAGGGAAGGCCCAGCAGCGACTGCACTTCCTGAGATTGCTCAGGAAAAATAACCTAAAACAGCAGCTGCAGGTGTCCTTCTACAAAGCCACAGTGGAGAGCATCCTAACATACTGCATCACGGTGTGGTATGCTGGGTGCACAGCAGCAGACAGGAAAAAGCTCCAGAGGATCATCAAAACAGCCCAGAGAATCGTCGGCTGCTCTCTGCCCAGTCTGGAGGACATTGCCTGCTCTCGCTACCTCAGCAGAGCAGAAAACATCATCATGGACTTTTCTCACCCCGGCCACCACCTCTTCGACCTGCTGCCTTCCGGCAAGCGCTACAGGTCACACAAAGCAAAAACAAACAGACTCAGAGACAGCTTCTTCCCCACAGCCATTACCACCTTAAACAGACACCGCACAAAAAAACTGAAAACTGTTGCAAAAAACTACCTCACACGAATGTAAAATGGTACTCACGTACATGCTGTCTGCACTATGTTTGTTCACTGCTCAAAACAGACACAGCACAAAAAACCTGAAAACTTGTGCCAACACTACCTCATACGTATATAATGGTACTAATGTCTATGTTCTTGCACATGTCGACTGCACTACGTTTACTGCTCACCTTGCACAATGTCTGACCATTTCCTTTTTTCTGCACTATGTTGTCTATGTTTGCACCAATGCATATGCTGACTATTTGTTGCACTATGATGACTTTGCACCAAATGCAATATTGCACAACCCTTACGATACCAACGGTATCACGACAACACTGTATGTAACATCCCACATGCCGACATTTCTTGTGTAAATACCATGTAAATTATAACTATAGCCTTATCCCCCTTGTTTTATAACCTTATCTTCTCTGTTCCTTTATCTTCTTGGCTCATACCTCATTGTGAATGTGTAAAACTGGAGTGTCATGCCCAATTTCGTTGTCACAATATGTTAACCCATTTTGTAACAATGACAATAAAGGTATATTCTATTCTTCTATTCTATTCTATTATGTCAATTGTTTTGTCATTTATTTTAACGTGTATTTTGTCATATATGCCAGTGTCTGAAACAACGCCTGCCCGGACGCCCGGGGGGTGCATGATTTATGTCTGGCGTACAACTTAAAAAACGTCTCTGCCTGGGTGGCCGACAACTTTTTCAAGAAAGAAAAAAAAAATCTTTCGTTTTTATCTTTTCATTTTTTTCAAATCAAACGTTTGCTTTATTTCGATTTTGAAATCTTCGTTCGGTTTGGAAATTTCTGAATTTTGGTTTGTTTGGCAATTTACATACTCTGCAGCCAATCAGAAGCCGTCACTGAAGAACTTCGTGCTTCCGGACTTTCCTGAGCACTCTAAAGTCGTACATTTGCATATAATTTTCCAAAGTAGACGCACAGAGAACACAAGAGAAATGGATACGTGGTTAGGAATCAAGCCAAAACCTCAGCCCCAGAAGAAAGATTCAAAAGAAGCTAACAAAATTAATGACGCTACAAAACGTAAACGTACATTAGAAGCATCGTGGAAAGAGGAGTTCACGTGGCTTGTAGCAGACGACGCAACGCAAACATTGCATGAATGAAGATGAGTAAATACAGGTACATATTGATGGCAGATGGAAAAACAGCGATGTCATATACATGCAATGAATGTTATAAGTAGATTTTGGTAAACTTAATTTTATAGTGTTGTTCTGCTATATATTCTGATTGTCAATCCTTAATATTTTGCAATAATGGCTTTTTTTGCCATTAGTCGTCTTATTGTGTTTCAAGTTGTGAAAAATGGGGCAGGGAACTTTATGGCTGGGCAGGCAACTTTTATGAGTCGTCTGTCCTGGTGTCCGGTAACTTTATTTGTTTTGTATTATGATTATGTGATTTACTGATGTGTTTATTTATTTATATACCAAAGATTTCTATGTATGTTTTTATCTTTACATTTATTTCTACAAATGGCAGGATTGGTCCTTCATACACAGGACTACTTTTGATCATGATTATAATCGGCCTAATGAGCATTAACGATGCTTTATTTCTACTGACTTCGGCACGGCAAGCGTCATTTCCTCATAAACTCAAATGCAACACGAGCGATTGACTGATTTGTATGCAGTTGTGTCTAGAGCTCACCACCTGCAGCTAGCGCTCAGCGGGGCTCAGGGGAAAATGAGCATCTATGGCCGCGTAGTGAGAGTGATCAAATCAAAAGCGGAGGGTCGTCGCCCGCCCGGCGCCTGGCGGCCCCCGAGGTGCATCTTGCTTTGTGGGCTTCCACAAAGAAGCATACGTTCAGTTAAAAAAAAGGGGGAGATTTGTGCTCTCAGTTCAGATATTGGATTACTGACTAACATACAGAGAAAAACACATGGGAAAATATGTATACTGTAGCCTTTCGCTATATTTCCTGCTCCGGGGGCTCAGTGCGTCGCGAGTTGAAAATATTCCGCGATCTATTATCCCCCGATTGAATAATCCTGCTAGCAAGGACCCGCAGAGCGCATTTTTGTTGGGCCTGACTCCTCTTTTTGCCATTCTGTCCATCAAAGAGTGAACTGCTTATTGATGCAGAGTGAGCTCCTTTACTGCCGTTACTCTAAAATCAACTGCTCGTGTGCGGCTGCGACCCATTATGCCCAATCCCATATTGCTGCGAATGGGGACTGGAAGAGAGCACTTTAGTCGGACCTTGAGGCACTTTACTCCCGTTATGTCTGCCTAGAACTAATTTCACTCTTGTGGCCACAATACATTATTCCAGGTAGACTAAGAAAAGGGAGCAGCAGAATCCTTTTTCCCCCCAGTTCAAGCCTCTGAAAAGGACTTTTGTGGTTTGCCTAAAATGTACAGGGCTGTTTTTGCGGGGATCCATTATCTCAGATTGCATACTGTGGGGGAGGGACGGAGGTAGGGGTGGATGGGTGGATAGATAGATAGATAGATAGATAGATAGATAGATAGATAGATAGATAGATAGATAGATAGATAGATAGATAGATAGATAGATAGATAGATAGATAGATAGATAGATAGATAGATAGATAGATAGATAGATAGATAGAAAGAAAGAAAGAAAGAAAGAAAGAAAGAAAGAAAGAAAGAAAGAAAGAGAAAGAAAGAAAGAAAGAAATGATTTGGTTGGTGCAGAACGTTTTGACAACATTCTGGGTTTTAAGGAAACTTGAAATTGCAAATGGAGATAGATAGTACCTAGTAAGAAAAAAATCCTGTTACGTAAGAAACGCTGTGTCACTCTTCATCAAACTCCACATCAGACAGTAAATAGCAACTAAGTGGAGAGCATGACTTAAACATGATGTGACAGGATGAGGTATAAAATACTGAAGTATTCATTGCGTTATACCTGAAAGCTATTAGGCAAGTGTGCATTATTTAAGCAGAAAGTTGTCCAATTCGCTTTGCTGAATTTATGCTCCTAGCTTTGAATTTTTGCTGACGTGTCAAAATTTGGAATTGAGTCGTGGTAGTAAAAATAACAAACAAACAAACAAAAAAAACTGAAATCGAACAGCTTTGGATACGGCCCTTTTCAAACAAATCCAAAACGCATCAGCGAGTGTAGCGTAAACAAACAGATGGGAAATAACTTAATGCTGCCAAATGGATGGCATGAGTATACACTGATTTTTGATGTTTTCACATCAGCATCTGCCCAGACATCGTAGTTCAACGCATTAAAAAACACCTGCCGAGAATCGATAGCAGAACTCAAGCAACTCAACGAATTTCTGATCTGCTTGATTAGCCAGTTTAGCAACAAATCCAATTCCCGGTTCAAATCATTTCAGTTCTCAACACTCAATAGTCTGACTTGTTTGATGATGTGTTGGGTTGGAAACAAATTCAAGACTTTGCAATGCCTTTTGATCATTGAGACAAACAAAACAAAACAAAAAAATACAAATATTTCTTCCGTAGAATACATCGTGCCTCGTACACATTTCCTGGCAAAGCTTTTGACCATGGCGAAAAACGATCCGTCGGACAGCCACTTCTCATTAAATATACAATTTCCCATGGTCCAAAATAAACGGCTCTGCCTGAAGTTGCTGTGTGCATTGTGGGTAGACCCAAGACCTGCGTCTGCTCTGAAAGACCCAACTATAAACACATCACCGTTTTGATAGCTCAGATATTTTGGTCATGCCATGTTGCCACAAAAGTAAATTGGTGAATAATCAAAAAATACCATATAAGTGGAGTAGTAGTGGAACTGTGCAAGTGTGTGGATAAGAGAGTACTCGGTTGGTTTGGACACATGGAGAGGATGGATGAGGAGCGAATGTTGAAGAGGATCTACGGAGCAGAAGTCAATGGAAGGAGACCAAGAGGAAGGCCGCAATTGACGTGGATGGATAGTGTTATGAGTTCTCTGCAGGAAAGAGGTCTGAATATAATGGAAGCTAGAGCTCTTTTTGGTGATAGAAAGGAGTGGAGAGGTGTTGTAAAAGGACAGTGGGATGTGTGGACGCGTTCTAAGGGATGGGCAGGGCACCTGTATGATGCGGCAGGGGTAAACCAGTGAAAGCTGTCGGGCCCTGCTGTTGAACAGAAGAGTGTGTTGTGTCACCCTGACCCGAGTGACACGGCCGGTGAGGTAACTAGTTAACTAATGTTATAATGTGTAACTGCATATCTTCATTGTCTCAAATGGTGGTTTTAGTTTGCAGTTAGGAGAAGGTGTTGAGTTTTTTTAGTACTTGCCAGACTCAGTCTACACAAAGGCCTGGTGGGAAGTGTTTCTTTTCTACGAACTAAATAGTTTTATTTTTGTCATAGCTTTCCCTCCAAGGATGAAGGTTACTGTCGGGCATTCTGACAGTGCACTTGTCAATCAAACAACATGGTTCTCATTTGCGCCCAGAATATTCAGGAATAAACTCCTCGACCTGTTTCACGACCGGAACGCTAAATAAACAAGTGGTCACTAGCAAAGCATAGAGAGAAAATACACCTTTCTTTTAGTGGACTGGACTTTTCAAAGTGCCCCTTTGTTGAAGATGAGTGCCACACCATTTTTTACCAATGAATTTCTGGTTGTTAAGATATTAAAACTATTCATATACTACAAAGAATAATTTGCATATTTAATGCAATTGTGATTTGGATTTAACTAACTAGCTTCAGAGAAAAACATAAAGAGCAAAACACTTCTTTGCATTGGTGGAATGGCCTTTTTAGAGTGCCCCGTTGTTAACGATGAGTGCACGCACGTCAAAGTAAAGGTGAGTGATCAGATATTTAATGTTTTATCGTTTACTTTAACCTTTTAATGTTTCGAATAAATCCAATACGAACCACTTACGATAAAAGTTGAAGTTTAATATCCTTCCCTCAAATTCTTTCAGAGTAAAACAGATCAAAATATTGTTATTACATAATATTTCATCCCCGCTAAGCACGAGGAATGGCGCTATACAATATTGCGGCTTTGACTGATGCGGCGTTTGAAAGATGGCTAGATAAAACACGTTTGCCGCCTCACAAAGGCTTGAGTGGGTGAAGAAAGAAACGCGTGCCGTTATGCCAACACTGTTCCGATTGGCGTCTCGGTGAGTAGGAGGTAAAACGTCTGCGCTTGTTTAACGACACTGACATTTCCATAAGAGATCAGACTCTGAAAAGCGTATTGTCACTGAGGTGTTCCTAAACATGCCGAGGTAGTTTACATTTGTCAACGGTGGTAGGTGAAAATCTGCGTTGCATAACTGAAACTCTAGTTAATGAACTGAACTTTAATAACCTAGGAGAACAAGTGCCCCGACACCCATCATGCTCTCATACCACAGACACTACCGAGGGCATCTTGACCAGCTGCATCACCCTGTGGTATGGTCCCTTCATCATCTCTCATCGTAAGACCCTGCAGTGCCTTGTGAGAACAGAGGAAAAGGTCATTGGTGTCCCCCCTTATGCCTCTCTCCTGGAGATATAGAACTCCCACCTCACCAGGAAAGCCACTCGGATTGCATGTGAGCCCAACCGCCCATCTCCAGGGTTCCGACAGCTTAAGGCAAGTTAAATTTAAGAGTAGTCAGGTCAAGTCAAGTCATGCTTATTCGTGTCGCCCTTAATCACAAAGAGTTTCAAAGGGTTGCACGGACCACAGATTATTGCAAACCACAGACTATTATGACACCATCCCCTGATCTAAAACCTACATGAGGGCAAATAATACACAGATACACAGATATTGTCAACATAAAATATAGGTTATTCATATGCTATGGAATAGAGGTGTGTTTTAAGCTTAGATTTAAACATTTCGACTAAGGTTGCAGATCGAATCTCAGGAGGAAGAGCATTCCACAGCACCGGGGCCCGAATGGAGATGCTCTCGAAGCTGCGGATCTTTTCTTGGCTCTTGGGATCAGTAGTAGACCAGCATTTTCAGAGCAAAGGCTACGGACCGGAACTTAAATGTTTCAAATATTTCTTGCGCACAATAAATCGAGACGCGTACACATCACCTGGCACGGCTTTTAGCCATGGCGAAATATGGTGATCATTAACTTCCATGGTCCAGAGTAGATGTCTCTGTCTTTCACAGCCTCTTCAACCTGCCGCTGTCAGGGACAAGATTCCTGAATCTCAGAGCCAGAACCAGCAGGCTAAAGGGCAGTTTCTTCCATTAGGCTGTCAGGACTAAGAACTCCCTCCCTGCCCTACATTCTACCCCTCATGTCTTCTGCCAAATCAATGTGCACTTCATTTGAGGCACTCGCCCCAAAGTAAACCCGAAGCTGCGCAATTTAGCCAAAATGCACACTTCGGCACCAAAGTACAGCTACAGGTTTACTCCAGACTTGGTCCCTAAAATCAAGTAACAGTATTTTTACGCCCAGAAGGCGCACCAGGATGAAAGGGCGCAGTCTCCGTAGTTGTTGTATTTCAGAATTCAACGCTGCTGGGGGCGCACCAGCCCGATAAGGCGCTGGCGCCGAACTGGTCTCCGTTTGCTGCTGCGTGAGAGACAGGGCGCACGGCCCAGAGAGAGCGCACCCTATCATTTGAAGAAAATCTGCGACCGTTATGTACACCTCGTGGGCGTGAAAATACTGAAATCGGTCGGGTTAGCCGGATTCAGGCTTACAGTACGTACCAGCGAGCCAGGTCTGGCCAGGTTGGATTTTTTAGGCTTGATCTTACCTCTAGCATACTGTTTTAACAGCGTCAGCGAAGGATCAAAAACGTATGTGTCTTCGTGAAAGGCCAGTTCAACAGTGCAAAGCATGGAGACTCACCAGACCCATCGCACCCACTCACATTCCGATCCCCCACATGTAGATAACAAAAGAGTTCCTTCAAACTTGTCCAATTTTGTTTACATACTTGTTTACAGCTTTTGTTCATCTTTTGAAAAAGATACAAAAATATTACAAAAATAAAACGCTATCTTGTTTGACAAAACAGGGATAAGTCCTTGGAGCAGTTAGGCACAAGTGAGATTCCCTACTACTGTGATTTCAAATGGTAAGATTATTAATTTCCCTCATATGTCAATTATACATTTTACTCAATTCCATTGCATCATCACACTTGATTGTTGATTATACATCAAAGTGAATGTCACAGTTGAACCCATAAATAAATATATATATATATTAGATTTGCAGCCGGTCTCGAACCAGAGACCTTTCGCTCGGTAGATGAATGTTCTATATATATATATATATATATATAAATATATATACAGTGAAACCTCGGTTTTCGAACGCCTCTCAGTTCGAACGAATCGGTGTCCGACCAAAAATTTCGAGAAATTCTTGCTTCGCTGTTCGGTCAAAAAAATCAGAGTTCGAACGCCGGTAATGCGTGAGTGCGTAGGCTAGGGTGCGATGCTGAGCGGCGTACGGGTGTTTGAGACCCTTAATATGCCTCCGAAGAAAGTCAGTGCAAGCAGCAAAGTTGCTACAGGTGAAAAAAGACGTACAACTATTGCATTTAAGAAATAAATAATAGCCAAATATGAAGGAGGTGTGCGAGCGCCTTCTGCTGACCACCACAAAGGTAAGAAAACCTATTCATAGGATTACGATAACGCGAACGTATGATTAGCCTGGGTTAGCTTTAAGTTTAAGTTAAACATTCAGGGTGTTGGAACGGAGCCCAACATTGAGGGTGTTGGAACGGAACCCCCTTTCCAATGAACCGCTCACCACTTGTTGTGGAGACCCGGGTGCTAAATGACTTGTAAACGACCTGATTTTTTTATTTTTACACGTTCATGTTAGCGTAACCCTTCGTACGGAAAATTACGACAACGCGAACGTACGATTAGCCTGGGTTAGCTTTATGTTTACGTTAAACATTCAAGGTAAACATTCAGGGGGTTGGAACGGATTAAAACGATTTACATTATTTTTAATGGGAAAAATGATTTCGGTTTTCGAACAGGGTTCTGGAACAGATTATGGTCGAGAACCAAGGTTCCATTGTGTGTATATATATATATATATATATATATATATATATATATATATATACACACATATATGATGGAAACTTATGCATCTGGTCACACCTTGTTACCTTGTTTACACGCAAACTCCGGCTTACTCGCTAAAAAAGCGTCATGTGTTTTGGTTAACCGGGACATTTCCATTTAATTTGCTGCCTAAATTGTGACAAAGCTACAGTCCATATCTAATGGATTCAACAGTTGTATCCAACGATATCTAGTGTAAGTGTATGCTTGAGGCAGGTCACAAAAAAAGGATGTAGCAATGGATCTAACTTTCGGAGCAAACGCAAATGCAACAATGAAATAATTCAATAACTTTTCTCAAAAGTGAAATGCGGAGAAGACGTCCCATTTCTTGTGCTTCCCCCCTCATCAGTTTACTTTTAAACAGCATGTAAAAGGGGTTATTCGTTTGTCGCTAGTCATGTAAATGATTCATTCGGACTGCTCCTCTAAATGGGAGGCAGTTCTACAGTAGCTCCGAGTGTGCTGTCTCCCCTAAAGTGACGTCGAAATTTGTCCATGTTTGCAAATATATGCAAACCTGATTCATTGACAAATAGTGACATGTCGAGGGAACACTGTATAATCCAGAGAGATTCAATGTCAGGACCAGAACAGAGCCACGACCCACTCGCGTAACGTTTCTCACAGTTTTATATGTGTAAGAAGGGAAAGGAGCCCACACACGATCCGGAGATCGCTGGTTGCGGGGTGTAGGTTGCTCAGACGCGGAAGTGGAACTTCCATGGCGAGTGATGGCGGTGTCGGGAGCAGAAAAAAACGGGTCAGTAGCCGGGGTGGAAGAGCAAAAACGTGATCGGAATCAAAAAACGAATCGTTATTCGGGTGGGAGAACAGACAGGGTCGAGATCAAAACAGGTTGTAATTCGGGACGGGAGAGCAGACGTGGTCTAGATCAAAACAGATCCTACCGGGAGACTAACAGGAGCAAAAAAAACAGGACAGGCGAAAAAGGGCTTACCGTGTGAAAACAGAGATTCTCAGACGGACCGACAAAAGGTGACTGACAGGACAGAGTTTAAATACTGCCAGGGAGCCAATCTGTGAACAAGTTGCAGCTGGCGCCACACAGGCGGGGCCAATTGGACGCCATGGCAACCGTGACACACACAGAGCGTCCAATTGGGCGCCATGGCAACCATGACATTCAATGAATGCCTAAAAGATAACTGCAGAGCGAAAACAAATGACGAAAAACGACGACGTCATGAGAAATGATCAGAGAGCAGTAAAACTGAGCTCCTAGAAAAAAAAGAAATCATTTTCAGCATGCTTCATCAAGTTCTGCCTTATGGTTATCATCGCAGCGCCTCGCAGTATGTTCTGTCTAAAGAAGCAATGTGTTTCTAAGCACAAGTGTCTCCATTGTTGACCTCAACCACTTGACAACCTTATAATTAGGACACTTACACTCTTTTTAATAAGAGACATTATCCAATTATTGCTTTGCGTGCTAAGGGAATTAACATTATAAAGAAAAGCAGAGAAAGGAGAAGGAACGGTGCCTCCAAGTTTCAAGGACAATTTCTCTTAAAGCACAAAAGCGCTTCATTAACTTGTATAATTAGGAAGTGGTGTTTGGAAGTGACTGACGGACTGGCAGAGCAGGCTTTGATCAGTGTGAAATACAAAATAATTGTGACGCGTTAAACCCACGTGAGTACGCACGTACCACCAGCAAGGTCAGTTGGTGTTAGTGCAGGAAACGCTGTTGATTGGCAGGTGCTGTTGGCATGGCAACAGACAGTCGGAGAGGTACGCGCTAACCAGAGAGCTCAGAGATGGACTGACAAGACCAACCGGAGGATGTTGCTCTTTTCCGCTGTGGTGATGCCCAATAATAGGACAAGGTAATAATTCCTGGTGATTCAGGGGAGTAGGGTTGAAATAAACGAACAACTGTTTGTCGCAGATAATGGGGACCGAAACTCACAGTAATATGCAAAAATGCATGAAGTAAACCCCACGCCCTATTTTTAACATGCACTTGCCCTCATGTAGGTTTTAGATCAGGGGATGGTGTAGTCCGTAGTTTGCAATAATCTGTGGTCTGTGAAGTCCTTTGAGACGCCTTGTGAGAAAGGGCGAGATATAAATATACATGACTTGACTTGGATTGACTCTGCCAGTCCCTGCTTGCAGCTGTAAGTAACTGGGGATAAAGGATGATGGTCACACTGGTACTGTTAATTTTTTGTGGGGAAGGAATGTGAAAAACGCTGCTAAAAATGACAAAAATTTGCTCGATCAGCCCTTGCTCACAGGAATAGCCGGTCGTGTCACGGTTGCCATGGCACCCAATTGGCCCCACCCGCGTGTTGCCAGCTGCAGCTCATTAACAGATTGGCTTTCCATCTTTTTAAGATCACTGCGCTCTCTCTTACTTTGTCAGTCCGTCAACGAACCTCTGCCTCGCAAGACGCGGGTTCTGACTCTGTTTTCCTGTTGGTATTTCTAGTCCGGTATTGCTCCCGTTTATTTTTGTCCTGCTCAACATCGGTTTCCAGTTTCGTTCCCGTTTATTTTTGTTCTGTTTATTATTCTCTCCAGTTTTGTTTCCCGCCTTGTTTGTGCTGTTTATTTTCGATATCCTGTTTCATTATCTATCCTGTCTGTCCAGTCCTGTCCGGTATCAACCCCATCCGTCCGATATTTGCTCTGGCAATTGGTATCAATCTCGTCGGCCTCTGGCTTCCGATCATTCCACGCCAGACTGCTGCCTAAAGTCCATGACTCCCCATTTCTCGTAAAATAAAAGGCTTGTGTGAGAACATCACGCATTTGGGTCCTGATCCTGTTCCGGTTCTTGACATTTGGTGCATTATGTTTTATTATTTTTGATAATATATCATTTAAAAAAATCTGAAGAGGTCTCGGAAGTCAAAAGTGAGCTAGGCCAAAAGAGACATTTTTCTATACAGAGCTGTCCTCTTGGGAGCGATCAGTAGAGGCCGGTGATGCTTTGCATACAACACCATAATGACATCCACCAGAGCAGGCGTGTTGGCTTCATTTTCACACGCCTTTTTTTTATATATAGTCAGACTTCCAGGAAACATGGGAATGGCAACAATTTCAAGCATTTCCAAGCACTTCACCCAAAATTCAAGTATTTTCCTGACCTTGAAACACAACATTGAAATGAAAGCATTTTTAAGGATTTCAAGCACCCGTACAAACCCTGGATAAGGGATTGCTGAATATTTTTCAACCAGCGATGAACAAAACGTCACACACGCAGTCACACATCAGTACCTGCGGGCAAGGTGGCTCTCTTGCGCTTCTTTCCGTTTTCGGGCGTAGTTTCCAAAGACGGACACTCGGTCACCAGCGAGCTGCTGGAACCGTTGAAGTGCAGAGGATTGCTATTGGCGGCCGGGTCAAAGGGCAGAGCGTTGAGTCCTGCAGGAACAAAAAGCAGGAAAAATATGTCAGAAATAAAAAGTAGTAATGATAACGCGTGGGAGGACACTCAATTGTTGCTACTTTTGGTGTTGACTGCTACAAACTGGCACTAGTGAGAACAGCATAGCAATGACAAACTTGTTTTCTTTTCCATATACAGTAAAGCTGCGGCAACTTTTGGGTTTAAGAATTCCGGAAATTTTCTGTATTTCAAATTCCTAACTGTCAATAGGTGTTTTTTTATGGTCGTTCTCGATCTTGATTAGTCATGATTATCTTTGCCATGAACCAAATGAAACATGTTTGCTAATGTTGGAATAGGTCCTTGAACATTACAATTGAGTAAAAAAAAACAAAATATCTGCCATTTGATTATATATATATATATATATATATATATATATATACAGTATATGTCTGCTATGTGATATGGGTGTATGGGTGGATCTCTTAACCACTAAGGTTGTAGAGGCACCATTTGTGGTGTGTCTTGGGCAAGTACAGCCTCGAACTGGGTACCTTTTGCATGTTCGGCGAATGTGCTAAACACGGCACTACCGATTGACTTGAAAATGCATCAGAATGAACTACAAAAATCGTTCCTTTCTGCCATTTTTGCTCCTCAATATTATCGAGTCGCAAGCAACCAGAACAAAACTCTCCTTCAAGTATTTTATGCTAATTTGTCATGTAATTAACTCCAACTTGCTGTTCAAAACACTCGTGATTCGTGCTAACACAAGCAGCGACAAAACGGCTCTGTGATCTTGCCAGACTGCGAAAAACGCTGGATTAGTCTGCTAATTGATTGTTAGGGAATCTGTCAACTATGTAGAAGTGATTGTTGATCCATTAACGAAGTGCGCTATTTGGCTTGTACCCGCAGAGGTTCTTGATTCGCTCTCGACTCCTTCGCCGGCCAATGAAATGTGCTAACGGCTGAGGCTAACGTTGACGCCAACTCGGTGATTGCAAAAATATACTCATGAGGACATGAGAAGAAAAGCAGTTTCAGGTTGGTCAAGCTAGCAGATCAGTCGTTGCTGTATTACTTCCTCAATCTTGTTTATACCTACTGTACTATTTATGTAGACAAGCTCGCATTTCTAATCAGGCAGGAGGGGGAACTGCAAGTATATTATTTTTTTCATGTGGTGTTCATGTTTAAAAGCAAGCCCCATGCTTGGAAGTTGCCTAGCTTACACAGGAAGGCTGCCATTTTGGAATGAAGCAGATATGAATGAATGAAAACTTTATTCCGAACATTAGAATAAAAACAGGAATAAAATAATGACTCAACATCAAAATAATGTTACATAACATGTAATTTCTTCATCTCTGTATTCTGCCAGTAATGTTTTTTTGTATTTAAATTTGAACAAGTGAATAGTTGGACATTGTTTGATCTCGTCTTGTAAATTGTTCCAAAGTTTGACTCCACACACAGACACACACATACTTTTCCTGGTAGTTCTCACCTTTGGGATTTTGATTTTACTACAGCCCCTTAAGTTATAATTTTCGCCCTTTCCGAATGAATAATTTTTGTTTTCTGGCACTATGTTTTTGTTGACCTTAAATAGCAGTTGTGAAGTGAAAAATTTTACTAAATCATCCAATTTTAATAATTTGGACTGCAGGAATAAAATATTAGTATGATCCCGATATCCTACCCTGTGTACTGTTCTAATTGCATGTTTTTGGAGGATTAAAAGGGGCCGTAGTGAACTTTTGTAATTATTGCCCCAGACTTCTGCACAATAATAACACATTCTAGAGCTAATACTTGGAAAAGAGGTGGCAATATGGGTAAAATATCATATTATAACTTTTTTTAAACAAAATTGTGATCTTGATTCTTTATTAGAACTCTACTTATATATATATTTTTTGCAACTAATTAGCATATTTCAGATGATTTTACACTTTTCACTAAACCATAAAACGATGATAATCGGGGAAAGGCACCTACTTTCTGAACTGGGTTTAGTTTAAGTATGTTTTGTCGAAATTGGCATGTTTTAACTCTCCTCACAGTTAGCAGCCTCATTAGGAGTTATGAAATGAAACTAGCATTATCTGTCAGTCTAGTAGCACTACCTTGTAAAGAAGAAAAGAGATAAGATAAGATAATCCATTATATCCGACAATGGGGACATTTCTTTTGTTACAGCAGTAAGACAGTGAATAATGAATAACAGCTAGAGTATGAACAGTAAAAACAAGTATTTAGAAATTAAAAAAAAATAAAAAAAATAAAAAATAAACTATTTTTTTTCTACAAAGTCTTTTATTACTCAACTAATACGTTTGTAGTCTATGGTGTCATCAATGACAAAATAATGCTTCCCATCGAAGAATATTTTTATTTATTTATTATGAACTGCTAATGTGAAACTCGGAGCTAAAGTGATGCTAGCCACCAAATAGATGCTAATCGCTAATGCAGCTAACGACCCCGGAGACGATAGGACGATATTGTTTTGAAATCCCGAGCTTGTACAAGTCTTTCACGATTTTAAACTGTAAAATGAATCTTTTGTTTGGTTGTTATAGCTATCAACCGTGTCTACAATGCTAGCGAGAGTAGTCCATGATGCTAGCATTGGCTAATAAATGATGTATTATTGACTACTTAAATAGTAAAGCAAGCAGATAAGCGAGGTAACCAACAAAGCGATGCTATGTGCTATTGTAGCTAGCTGCGGCGTTAGCAAAAATATGCACTGAATTCAGGCCAGAACAGAATTCAGAAGGCCACAGAAATGATATAACTCTATTTCAGTTTCGTGAGGTCGCAATCCTGTTTAGGTCATTCACGATTTAGTTCTTCTACTGATACTTCCTCTTTCTTGTTTATCGGATCGCCCTCTGTAGGAATTGCTGGTAACATAACACAACACGGACATCACTGCGGCGGAGTGGTTAGCGCGTGTGCGGAACAGTTTGAGGTCATGAGATTGAACCTCCTGTGTGGAGTTTGTATGTTCTACCCGTGCTTGCGTGGCTTTCCTCCGGGCACTCCGGTTTTCTCCCACATTCCAAAAACATGCATTTCAGGTTAATTGGTTGGAACAAATTGTCCTTAGGTGTAAATGAGCGAGCGAATTGTCTGTCCCTGTGTGCCCTGCGACTGGCTGGCAACCAGTTCATGGTATCCCCTGCCCATTGCCCAAAGATGGCTGATTGGGCTACAACACCCCCGCGACCCTACTGAGGATAAGCGGTGCAGATAATGGAGAGGATGGATAACACAACACAGCATAAACACATATAATTGGTTCATTCCCTCCCATGATTGCTTCCAGTTGGTCGGTAATGCCAAAGGAGGGCGTGGCTAGAAAGGAGCTAGGGCGCTCTTGAATTGACTTTGTGAAATGTGGCTTGTGTCCCTCACTCTTACACCTTACTCCCTTTGCGTAGGACTTTTTTAACCACATAGTGAAAATGTTTTGCTAGAGTAAGGGTACAATTGAGGAAAAAGGGGAGTAATCAGATTGAGCCTTAATATTGCCAGATTACCAACACCTAGGAGTTTTATTTTTGCTAACCAAATCATTTTCTTTTACCATCTAAATCATTGACAAAGAAACCCTCCTTAAACTAATGAATCAGGAGCTTTACGGAGAGACCACCACCAAATCCCACTTGATTCTTTTTGAACGCTTCTGTATATGAGCCCTTTTCAGTTCAATGTAGCAAAGTCCTGCAGAGGCTGGCTCATGAAAGATTCATGGGCATTTCTTTTGCACTCACATTCAATGTTGTTGCTTCTATGGCCTTGCAGGAAAAAACAACAACAAAGAGCCACCATCAGTTATAAGCACAACACTGACTAAGACTTCTTACATTAATTTGTTGAAGTTTCAGCAGCACAGAGCAGTGTGATTCTAACAGCGGCAACTTTGTGGTCATGTTGGGTTGCAAATGTAAAGCATGGAAAACAGAAGAATAGTCAAGACAATAAACAGCAGGTGAGTGCACGTCGGGCAGGAAAACTGTTTCAAGTGATGCGAATGGAGTTTTGTTTTAAA
This sequence comes from Urocampus carinirostris, assembly GCF_059441175.1. Taxonomy (NCBI): domain Eukaryota; kingdom Metazoa; phylum Chordata; class Actinopteri; order Syngnathiformes; family Syngnathidae; genus Urocampus; species Urocampus carinirostris. Next base: position 34,029,552 of record NC_142357.1, on the reverse strand, counting down.
CTACAGTAGAGGCCCGGGATGCTGCTTTCCATCTTTAGGACATTTTTACTCTACAGCAGTGTTTTTCAACCAGTGTGCCGGGGCACACTAGTGTGCCGTGAGACCTTTCTAGTGTACCGCTGGAATTTGCCCAATTTTATCTTTCCAAAAAATCAGGCCATTATTCAGTATTTTTGCTTTCTTCAGAGAAGGAACTGTAATAGTCATCCATATCAGTAGGTGGCATTAGATTTTTATATACTCTTTCAATGTTCTCGTTTGCCCGCGTCCCTGCGTCTTAGACGCATCATTTTTGCTGGGGACGCATAGTCTCAAATCAACGTGCGTCCCCTGGACGCAACTTTTTGGACACAAAATTGTCATTATTACCCAATTACATTTTTTCTAAACAAAGATTTACCGCACTCCAAATTTTTCGTCAGGCAGATCCGGCAGATGTTGTTTTGGTCTCGCGGTTCGAGTTTTCGTCTGCACGCCGATCTCGAGTTGTGAGGTGAAAAGTCCGTCTCTTTTTAGAGAACCGGCTTTTTCGGCTCAATTCATTCAAGAGAGCCGGCTCTCAAACGGCTCACTTGCTTTGATGCATTATATTACGAATTATGATGTTGTATAAAGAAGTGAAGAAAAAAAGAAAGTATAAAAGGAGAAAAAAAGATAGATTTGTGGTTATCCCTTTAATCGGTATATTACCAACAATAATTTGATGCAGAAAATGAATAAATAATTTGATGATTAAAACTGAATGAATATGTAGATTTTTATTATATGTTAATCACCGATTTACAATTTTAACCTCGATAACACTAAATTTTGGGGACCCATAGATCTCTGTTGGGACCCATAGAATTTTGAGCATGTGAGTCCCCGGGACTCATCACTTTTCAGAGGTAAAATGAACACTGAGTAGGAGGCATTAGATTTTTATATATTTTTTATATACTAATTATCTGCTCATGAGGTAGCAGACTACATTTAAAAACTTAATTTGTTTAACGAAGGGGTTTAAGATTGCACAATAAAAAATATAAACACAAATAGATAGATAGATAGATAGATAGATAGATAGATAGATAGATAGATAGATAGATAGATAGATAGATAGATAGATAGATAGATAGATAGATAGATAGATAGATAGATAGATAGATAGATAGATAGATAGATAGATAGATAGATAGATAGATAGATAGATAGATAGATAGATAGATAGATAGATACTTTATTCATCCCCGAAGGGAAATTCAAATAAAGCACATCACTCTTTTTTCTTATTAGTATCATTATTATTTTCTTCTTCTTATATACTAATTATCTGCTTAGGAGGTAGTATAGTGCAATATTTGACATAACTTAATTTTCAAACATTTTCGATGGACTGTATAAATAAAAGTGTACCTTGGTTCAAAAAGGGTTGAAAAACACTGCTCTACAGTATGAAATAAGATGTGTTTCAGCCCAACTTGATGGGATTTTCCAGTAAAAGACCAACAGCAGTATATTTTGCGTGCACAAAAACTAAATAAACTTAGTGTTCGTGCATATGTCTCAAAGATGTCTGTTTGCTATTGCGTTGACATTATATAAAATGCTGGTCAGCTATTTATGTGTGTCACAGAATCATAAAAATGCTGATATGGTATTGGCTGAACTACCTCCCACAATGCCTTTCTCTCAATTCAGTTCAGAATCACTCGTGCTTCTTTAAGAGGTTGTAGGTCTGCTTTACAATACAGTATTTTAAACACCAAGAGAAGTGATAATGTTTTTGTTTGGGATCAAAGTATTCATATATTATATCATATCTTGTTATATTACATTATAATTATTGTTTGTTTGACTGGTTGTGTGTCCAGACATGACCACCATCTTTCACAAGCAGTCCTGTATGTTACACTACCCTACCCACGCCTCCAGAGAGACTGCGACCTGAACACAGCACTTTAGAACACTCGGCCATTCTAACTTGTTATCGAGATTTGAGTTTGCTCATTTCACACTCTCTCAGGAGGCGTGGGTTCAAATCCTACTTCTGACACACATGAGAGGGGAGTAAACTATCTTACTTAAACGGCCAGGGCATATGATGAAAGTTAATATGTGATGTGGGTGAACTAAGTCTCAGGGTGGCTGAGTAATCGAAAGCACAACTCTGCGTACACAAACTCAAAATGAGCTTTAAACACACCAAAAACGTATTTGACACTTTTGGTCTTATTGACATTTTCCCCCAGAAAGTCATTCCACTCTCCCAGAACAGGAAGACATTGGATATCAACACCAACTTTTACAGGCAGTCAGGTAGGTAACCCCAACTGGCATTTATGGTTTTGTTGACTCAGTAGCTTCCCCAGAAAGACATTTTACTCTCCCAGGACCACAAAGAAAATGGCTTTGTGTCTCCCCGTGGGTGATGCTCCAATGACGCACAGCCATTCTAGTTTTTCTTGTATTTATTTGCTATCCCAAATAATGCGGTAGTGCTAAAGAAAAAGTAAAAACATGATAACCATGGAAACAAAGCTTTTTATTATGATGAAGTATAAAAAAGGTACAACAATTGATACACTTGCTAAGATGCATGGCTGTAACCATTCGAAGAGCTGGACTTTTATTAAAAATAGGGGGGCAATCAAAGCATGGAAGTCTAAGTGCACTTCTAGCCTTGCAAGTGGAAGTTTAATTTGTTATTCCGCCATTGCTGTATCACCCTTATGCATCCACCTGCTACCCCTCCATACCAGTTCAAGTCAGGTTACACCAAAGGCAAATAGGATTTCATTAACATTTATATTTATTTATAAAGTTATTTATTCATACACATAGTTTTTACTCATAAGTAGTACTTTGTACATAATATTTTGTTATTTAAATCTTTTATCTGGGGTATCGATGGTTCGGAAATAATTACCAAAGGTTTCTATCTGCTGCTATTTGCCAATTTCACTTTGCAATTCCGACCTCATAACAGATAAATGTCATATGCTGGGGGTCTACTGTATTCATCAAAAAATCCATGTTCAAATATCCATTTCCAAGGACTAATTTTTCAGACTCGACTTTGGTCAAACTACATAACAACAGAAGTTCTCAAGTCAAAGAAAAGAAAACGTGATCCAAAACTCAGTATAAATCGCAGTATGTTTCATTTTTGCTGTCAATTCGACAATTTTTCCCCGCCACTCGAGAAAATGTATAAACGTCGCAGAGGCAAGGGTCATGTTCTGATCCGCCGTGACAAATTGAGCCTATAAACACATTCAACAAGCCTGTGTGTGTGTGGCGGATCAGAAGGAATGGGAGGCAGTCGTGCTTGTTCGCCTTATAAAGGAGAGTTTATTATTTTGTATAAAGTCTGTCCGGTCCTCTGATAGGAAAGATGCCAGCTGTCTGTAGCAAGGGTGCTCTATATTTCTCAGCCGGCCAGCTACTTATAAAATGACCAAGTCCCACAACCAAAAATGCAAAACCCTTTATTTATTTTACATGGATTAAAGATGGTTTGTACATGTTTAATAACACTGAGAACTAACGGAAGATTGTACATTTTTATCAACATGGAAAAGTCAAAGATTAAAAAAAGGAAATATGTGTAATTGAATACTGACAATATTTGGAGCAAAACGAAGGAATTACATGAATATCCAACGAAGCAGAAATGCTTTTAGGCGGATTTTTATTCATCTGTCGGCATTATAGCGTCTTTTGGAGTAATTATTTTACACAGTTGGATTCTTTTGATTGGCCTGGTTGTAATTTAGTGTAGCAATTTTTTGTGGACATAATGGGTGAGCTAAATTGGCTTTACAGTTTTGGGGTATCTGGTTTCAGACTAATTGTGATGTTTCTGTGATGAGTGTATTTTGAAATCATATCCTGAATCTAAAGAGTTTGCACTTTCCAATGATATGTGTCATGACAGATGTCAGCGACTGGTGAGAAAATGGTGGCGCTAGTGCAATAAAAACGCAAGTTTGAGACTAAAATTCTTAATGCATGGACAAATACATCAAATATGTTTAATCAAACACTGCCCAATTCCAAATATTGAAAGGGATGAAATTAATGGGTGTAAATGATGAAAATACATACATTTATGCCTAATGAATGAAATTACATCTTATATGTATGCAATTCATCTAACTTTTTTCCATTTTACATTGTATATGAATCAACTCCAACAAAATACGTTTTCCGAAATCCGCAAAGCAATCCCCTTATCCCAGCCTCCTCTCACAGCAATAGTCGACTGGGGATAATGGATTGTGGCTGCACAGATGCTGTTCATTTTAGGCAGAAAATGATTAACAAATGTGTTCTCTTGGCCCATGTACTCAGAAATGTTAGAATGGTGATAATATATTGCGGCTATTATCATATTATTTCATTTCATGTTCATTTTTTGTGCACCGCATTGGCATGCTTCGGTGGTCGAATAGGCGTAAGTAGGGAAGCGTCTGTAAATTGATAGTTAGATTGATACCTTAAGAATGACTAAAGCCGCAAAAAGTTAGCAAGATAGCAATACACTGGGACTGCATCTCACTGAAACATCAGGAGAAAAACTCCAAAAAGTGAAAGTGATTGTGTTAGCTTGGTCCAAAATCAGCCAATCTAAAGTTAAAGGTAGTGCCACAAACCAAATGAGAAAACAGTCAAACTCATTAAGGGTCAGCTAGTAGCCTTTCAACAGTGATATACGACTCATTCTCAGGTGTTTGGGTTTTTTTTCCTCTCCAATTTGTGTCTGGCAAGTCTTTTGGAGGAACTTTTAACAGCCTATACCCATTTCACAAGCCACTTGCACACTTTCCTGAAAAGTGATGCGGTGCTCCTACCTACGGGTGAAGTTATACTTTAATAATAATGACTTCACAGCACGCCGACTGCCAGTGTAGATGAAACCATCCGGAACTTTACTTAGAGCGATGCAACCGTTCTTTAGCCTTCCTTTTCTCTTCCACACTTTGATCGAAGTCTTAAGAGCCTATAAACTCAATTGTACAGCATGAATAATGCAGATGGTACATTGAAACATGCTAAGTGCTTCGGTGAGGACTGACATAAAACTATACAAGCCGTCCGAAGACACGTGGAGAGTCGTTGGTTTGACCGAATGCCGATTAAATATTTACCATCTCGAGTATGTTTGCTCAACTGACTATCTCTTGTGTTAATACTTGTTTGTATATAAATGTTTATCTTATTCAGTACCATAAAGGATTTACATGTTTGCTTTCAGAGTCCAGATGTTTAGTCCCACGTATAAATGTAAATGTTTAATAACACTTGCGAGTAACAGAGCAACACAAATTTGCCTCGAAATGAATTTTGGAAATGAGACTGGCTGGAATCATATGTTGGCCTCGAGAGGGATGGGGCCACCAGGCTGTACTTGCTCAAGAAACACCATAGGACTGAACTATCTGACTGTTTTGTCGACGTTCCCATTGTAGCGCCTTATAATCCGATGCGCCTTATGTATGGAAAATATAGGACCAAAAACTATTTTTTGGGGGTGCGCCCTATAACCCGGTGCGCCTTACAGTAATTCAAGTTGCCCAATAAGGCTGGTCATTCACAGAACACAAATAAAAGAGTGGCATGTCACTGCGGAGGATGTTGATGGATAATTGTTTCCACACTGAACTTGCCACTGCAGTGACCAAACCTCTCTTCAGAAAAAAACATAATCAAAAAGCTAGACTGAGCCTTGCTGACGAGCATGTTGTGTGGACCGAGGAGAACTGGTCCAGAGCTGACTCAAGTGATAAAAGCAAATTACAATTTTGGGGTCTGCGATGGGAAGCATTATTTTCGGCGACGCATTGGAGAAAGACAAAACCAAAAGTGTGTAAAAAAAGGTCAGAGAAAGGTGGAGGAAGAAGTGTCATGGTTTGGGGCATGTTTTCTGCAGCAGGAGTTGGGCCTCTTGTACAGCTACATGGCCGAGTGAATACAAATGTGTATCGGAACCTTCTTCAAGAGAACATGGTTTCTTACTTGTGTTCATCGCCCAATCAGCCTACAATCTTCATGCAGGACAATGCTCCCTGTCACACAGTAAAACGGGTAAAGAATTTCCTTGAAGGGGAAAACATTGAATTGATGGCATGGCCTGCCCAGAGTTCTGATCTCAACCCAATGGAGAACCTGTGTAGTGTCTTTGGTGACAAAGTTATGGACTATAAACACAATACAATCACCTAACTGTGGAGGAGGCTGGAAGAGGAATGGGCCAAAATTCCACTAGACCAGTGTGAGAGTGCTATCCTGTACCTGCAGATGTGCTGAAATCATTCACAGCAGAGGTACACTTCTTACTAATTGCTGACAGTTGTAACCTTCAAATTTTTTTCTACGCCAAACTCATTGCTGTTCTCTAATTTTGATCAATTTGTTCTCTTATTTTAATCAGTGCGTTTTCTGCAATTAGTTAAATGTCTTTAGTCACTTTGTTTTCTAGTTTTGATATCCAGTGTGTGTAAATAGAGAGAGAGAAAAAGAAAGAAAGGGAGAGAAATAAAGATTTTTTTTAACTTCATGATAATGTTAACAATGTAATTATTTATCTAATTAAAGAGAAACGAATACATCACCATATTGAGTGGTGCAAAGGAAAAACACAAAAATACTACAGAGACTCAAAGAGACCAAATGACCTCATTTTTTTTCACTTTTTTTTTGCTCAGCTTTTGTTTTTTTAGGGGTACCCGTGGCAGCATGATTGCAAAAACCATGTCAGCTCTATTTCAGTAAGCCTAATGTTATGGAAATACCTACAACTTTCTAGAGGAAATCCACACAGGCGTCGAGAGGTCATGCAAACTCCTCACAGGGAAGCAAGTAATTTGCATGTTCGCCCTGTGATTGCGTGTGTCAATATTACTGATTAGCATCACCTGTGACCGCTTATTTGGCGCCAGCCGCTGCGGGCTACCAGTTTGGTTGCCTGTCCCTTTTTAAGCCCAGTCCTTTCACTCCCTGGTTGTCAGTCTGTCAGCAAACCTCTGTTGTTACAAGGCAAGCGTTTTGACCCTGACTCCTGCCTGTCCTGTTTTTTGCACCCTTTTTTCCACCCGTCCGTTCCTGATCTCCCCGTTTGTCTCCGGCTCCGACCTGTTTTTGATTCCGACCAACGTTTGCTCTCCCGTCCCGGCTTACGACCTGTTTTTGATCCCAACCACATTTTTGCTCTATTGACCTGTTTTCCGTCATTGACACTGCCATCTCCCACTCTGGAAGATCTACTTACGTATTCGGATAACAATCCGATTGCGTGAGCAGCTTGCTTCCCGCATCCAGCGAGCACCGGATCGCGGGCGCTGCCCTTCTTTTTTCTATCAAAAAACTTGTGGTTAACGCTATGCATTTGGGTCCTGACTCCATTCTGGAATGGGATTTAGTTTAATCCAAATCAAATATTGATTTGATTAGTTTTTTTCCCAGTAGGAGGCACATATATTTGATTTTTTTCCAGTATGAGGCACTAAATAATAAACAATTTAACTACATTTACTTATAATCATCCTCAAAAAGGGCTTTAGTTTTGCAATTTTAACGGGTTATAGGTCTAGCTCCTAATAGTAGGCGAGGAGCGTGGACTTAATTCCCCCCCCTGCACGTCAACACAAACAATCACAATTACCCGACACTGATTTGCGATCCGCTGTCAGGCCACTTTCCAAATCCTGCTGTGACTCCATTAAACGCGGTCAGCGTCTTATGATATCGTATTCGAAAGGCGAGGCATTTGGCATACATTACTAATGCGGGTCACAAGTCTTCCTCTGATAACAAGAGTGCATGCCACGGATCACAGTACGGTGACACCGACAGGCCCGTGCTGCATGACAGCCGGTCGCTCTAAAATTAGCCGAAAGTCACCTGAAAGATTTATCAGGGAATGACAATCGCAGCTAGGGCCGAAGAGGTTTTAACCATTATTTGACCCGGGGGTCAGAAAACCAAAGACTATGGAGCCGCATATGGCTCTTTGGCACTTCCTAGTGGCTCCCTGCACTTTTTCGAAAATGTTTGATAATGGAAAATGATTTGGTTTCTGTAGGAAGGCACACAAAACACAATCATTTTTAAAGTTTTCAATGATTAGTGATATATATATACACTGTCTGAAACTCATGACAAAAAGTTACCGGACACCAGCCATAAAGTTTCCTGCCCCATTTTTCACAACTTGAAACACAATAAGACCACTAATCGCAAAAAAAAAAAAAAAAAAAAACAATACATTGTTGCAAAGTATTAAGGATTGATAATCAGAATATATAACAGTCAAGTCATTTTTTAATGAAGGTTAGCTGGAGAGCAACGAGCCGCAGCATCCATGTGCGCCGCCATCTTCAAACAGAACAACACTTTAAATTCAAGTTCATTATAAATGTACTTATAACATTCATTGCATGTATATGACATTGGTTTCTTACCATCTGCCATCAGTATATACCTGTATTTACTCATCTTCATTCATGCAATGTTTGCGTTGCGTCGTCTGCTACAAGCCACGTTAACTGCTCTTTCCACGATGCTCTTAATGTACGTTTACGTTTCTTAGCGTCATACATTTTGTTAGCTTCTTTTGAATCTTTCATCTGGGACTGAGGTTTTGGCTTGATTCCTAAACACTTCTCCATTTTTCTGGTGTTCTCTGTGCGTCTACTTTGGAAAATGATATGCAAATGCACGACCTTATAACGCTCGGGAAAGTCCGGAAGCACAAAGTTATTTCGATGCAGGCTTCTGATCGCCTACCGAGTATGCAAATTGCCAAACGAACCGAAATTCCGAAATTTCTAAACCGAAATCGGAATAAAGCAAACGTTTGATTTGAAAAAAAAAAAAATTTGTTCAATGTTGTTGTTCTATTTTGTTTTGTTTTTTTCCCCTTGAAAAAAGTTGTCGGCCACCCAGGCGGAAACGTTTTGTAAGTTGTACGCCCGACGTGAAATATGCACGCCCTGGGCGTCCAGGCAGACGTTACTTCAGACACTGATATACAGTTCTTAATATACAGTATGTGTTGTCTTCCTTTTAAGGCTTGTATAAAAATTTTGATTTTCCTAACACTACACAGCATTATATCCAGACAGAAGAGCAGCTTCAGCGACGGACTGCTGTCATTGTCTTGTACCATGGACAGACTGAAGAGATATTTTCTTCCTCATGCCATGAGGCTCTTTAACTTCACCCGGCGGAGTAAAGGCCCACATTAAACCACAGTCCCCTACATTGAATATTAGCGTATTTTATTGCAATGTGTATTCTGTGTAGCACTATCTAGATCAGGGGTGTCAAACTCATTTTAACTCGGGGGCCACACGATAGAACAAACATTCTCTCGGGGGCCGGAATAGTAAATCAGAGAGAAAGGAAAAAAACAGAAAGAAATAAGAGAAAGAGAGGGAGAGAAAAAGACAGAGGGTGGCACAAAGAAAGAATGAAAGGGAGAGAAAAAGAGAGAAAAGAGAGAAAGAGAACAAGAGTGAACATGAGAACAAGAGATAAAAAGAGAAATAGTGAAAGGGGGGAAAGAAAGATTTAGAAAGAAAGAAATCCAAAGACAAATAGAAAGAGAGAAGGAGAGAAAAAAAGAGAAGGAGGGAAAGAGAGAAGGGAAAAGCAAGAGAGAGGGAGAGAGAGAAATGGAAAACAGGAAGAGAGAACAAAAGAATGTAAAAAGACACAGGAAGAGACAAAGAGGAACAAAGAAAGAGGAAGAGAAATAAGGAGATATATAGCGTGAAAGATTGAGACAGAGTGAGAGAAAAAGGTAGGAAAAGAGAGAGAGAGATACAGAGAGAGAGACAGAGAGAGAGAGACAGAGAGAGAGAGACAGAGAGAGAGAGACAGAGAGAGAGAGAGACAGAGAGAGAAAGGGAGACAAAGACAGACCAAGAGAGACAGAGACAGACCGAGAGAGAGACAGAAACAGACAGACCGAGAGAGAGATAGAGACAGACAGACCGAGAGAGAGACTGAGACAGAGAGACTGAGACAGAGAGACCGAGACAGAGAGACAGACCGAGAGACAGAGACAGAGAGAGAGACAGTCCGAGAGAGACAGAGACAGACAGACCGAGAGAGAGACTGAGACAGAGACCGAGACAGAGAGACAGCCCGAGATACAGACCGAGAGACAGAGACAGACCGAGATAGATAGATAGAGAGAGAGAGAGAGAGAGAGAGAGAGAGAGAGAGAGAGAGAGAGAGAAAGAGAGAGAGAGAGAAAAAAAAAATACAAGTACAGCATCTTTATGAGAGGCACCTGGCTTTGGCACCATCAAGTGGACATATTTCAACCTGCAGCTCCTTTTTCTCTTGCACTTCCCTCAGCGTTGCCTCGCGGGCCGGATTCAATCCCTCAGTGGGCCTGATGCGGCCCGCGGGCCGCCTCTTTGACACCCCTGATCTAGATACTCTATATAACACGCTACAAAGGGTATTAGCACGTCACATTGGGTATCATGGAGTGTCATGCCCAATTTCGTTGTCACAATATGTTAGCCCATTTGTAACAATGACAATAAAGGTATATTCTATTCTATTCTATTCTATTCTATATTGTATTATTTTTGTCTTTATTATTGTATTGTTCTCAGTGCAGGGATGCTGATGGAAATGTGAATTTCACTGCGGGGATGAATGAAGTATCTATCTATCTATCTATCTAACATGTGTTTTTTGGGGGGGTCAAATATGGCTCCGTAAATGATTATTCATAAATGCATTGAGGATTCTTTGTACATCAGATATTATAAGATAGGGCTGCTCACTCTTTTCCAGCAAGCAAATTATCGAATCGAATATAAATCCGTCCATCTAATCCAAACTTCTATATAAACCCCGAATTCTGTGTCTGTTTGTGTGTCTTATAGGCTCCGAAACAGCTTAACTGATCTTTGTGGGAATGTACACTGTTGTACTTTAGGCTTCCGCAATGGTCTTTAACCAAGTTTTACAGTATGCCTAGGCACCCACAATAAAACCAACAAAAACATTTTTTTGTATATATCTATAACATTTCATACTCATGATTCACGTTGTCTTACAATGTTTTCATGTTCAGTTTCAGTCTCTACTTGATTATAATCCTGAAAAATCCAGGTCCAGTTTTTGTTTTGTTTTCATAAGAAGATGTAATAACAGTTTAATAACAGTTGGGATTGTTTTGAAAAAAAATGGGCCAAAAGTAATCACTCATAACATGAGTTCTGACTCTTTCATGGACAAAATAACAAACAAAAACCAAAAAAAAACTTGCAGGCGGCCTGTATGATACTCAGTCAATAAAGGGTTAAGCAGTACATTATTTCAATCAAATATTCAGATAAACAGAAAGCCTTGATAACCACAGAGATTTGCAACAATTTCAATACATTTATATAACATTTTTAAGCCTCTAAGTATTTATTCTTTTTCCAAAGTTCATCGTTGTATGTTTTTCTTGAAATCAGAATAAAAATAAAAAATAACGACCCGAGTTATTATTTATTATCCAAATGCTTATTTTTATTTTACTAAAAAATGCGTTCTAACTGTGGAGTAAAGGTTAATCTATTCCCCGATGTGATGACATTCGGAAAAGACGAACCCGTCTGAATATCTTCTCATTTGATCGTTTTAAATATTTCTCTGCCTTGTAAACAAACACTACATACATATACATATCTTTAGTATACGTAATCCAAACAGTGGGACCGACAAAGGTCAAACTACGAGCCGACAGATGCAAATTTGCAATTTCTGCATTTAGTAGTCAGTGTATTTTTCATAAGTGGCTAGGGGAGCATCGACCAAGCGAGCTGCATATCAAACCAGATTTGTTTTCAAACGATGATAAACTTTCAATCAACGAATAAAGTTCAAATGTGTCCACATTCCTGTCCAAGGTCAATTTACAAGAGGTGTTTGTTTTAAGTGAATGACGCACTCGCCACGAAAGCCGGTGTTTTGCCAAAGCGTCCGACATTGCCGAAATGTTCTACCGTACGCTAATCTGACAGCAAATGTTTTTTTCTCATTCTTATCAAGTAAAACTAGCAACACTGAAACTAAGAAGTATTGCAAATAAAACCTTTACTTAAGACATACATCAAGGGTTCTATCTACCTTGGTCATATCCCTCAAGAGGGGTGACCGACAGCAAGACAAACACGTATACAAAAACAAAGAAAATAAAAAAAGGGGAAAAGTAGCACAAAAAAAAAAAACACAAACAAATTTTTGGACCATGGCTAACCCAAATGCCCAAACACCCAAACAAGTTATGCATCTCAGCACCTAAGTTGGTCATGCTTTCCCTGTCCCTCCAGATGAAACGGGACACAAGAAAGCGGCCATGTCACTCGGCTCAGGGTGACACAACACACTCTTTGTTCAACAGCAGGGCCCGACAGCTTTCACTGGTTTACCCCTCCCGCATCATACAGGTGCCCTGCCCATCCCTTAGAACGCGATCAAACATCCCACTATCCTTTTACAACACCTCTCCACTCATTCCTATCACCAACAAGAGCTCTAGCTTCCACATCAAGGGTTGGCATGCATAAATACAGTGTGTGATTGCCGTGGTCAACAAACACCATGCTAAAAAGCTACCACCAAAAAACATGCTAGGCTTAAAAATCATAAAACAGTGATTTGAAGCAGTGAAAGTGTCAAATAAGACAAATAATCAAAACAAAAATGGTAAGTACTCTCCACATGAAATCGCAATAGGCATAGTTTTTCAGGACCAGAACAGAGACAGGACCCACTCGCGTAACGTTTCTCACAGTTTTATTGGGAAGATGGGAAAGGATTGCACAAACGATCCGATGATCGCTAGTCGTGGGGATCAGGTCGCTCTGAACGCAAAAGTGGGACTTCCGGGGCGGACGATGGTTGTGTCGGGAACGGAAAAACGGGTCAATAGCCAGGATAGAAGAGCAAAAAAGTGAGGAGAGGAGAGTAGACGTGGTCGAGAGCAAAAACGGATCGTTGTTTGGGACGGGAGAACAGACGTGTTTGAGGTCAAAACAGATCGTAAAGGGAGACAACCAGGAGCAAAAAACAGATGAAAAAGGACTTGCCGTGTAAAAACAGATATTCGCAGATGGACCGTCAAAAGGGGACTGACAGGACAGTTTAAATACCGACAGGGAGCCAATCTGTCAACAAGCTGCAGCTGGCGCCACACGAGCGGGGCCACTTGGGCGCCATGGCAACCGTGACATAGGTAGGATTTCTCGGCAGAACACCGGAACAGTTGAACGTATTTATTTAAACATCTACCATAGCAGTCAGGTAAACATCTAAGGAATAATAATTCCCTCCCATAGACCTTGTCAATCATGACCTCAAGGAACACTCTGAAGGTTAATTCATTTAAATCTCGTTCCCAACAATCCCGAGTCCCCTAAACTTGCTCAAAAATCTTTGCGGTGGCCGACTAATCGGCTTATGGCTGCCAGGGGCATGTGCCCTTTTCTTGCAATCCGCAGAGTGAATAAGTGGCTACGTGTTAATGAGATGGCACAACGGTTGATAAGGTCACAGCAGCTTACACGGACGCGTTCATTGTCACAGTTTGGGGCATGGAAATTCTTCGAAACAACTCACAAGAGAGAACCGAGGCGTCGTTAGATGAGCGTGTCTCATCTCTCACCATCTGTGTACTTCATCTTAAGGAGTCTCTGAATGATAGTTCTATTGGCGCACTATATTTAGGTATGGGCAGCACGGCGGCGCAGTGGTTAGCGCATGTGCGGCACAGTTCATGCCTTGGGATCCTCCTGCGTGGATTCAAATCCAGCTCCAGACTTCATGTGCGGTGTTTGTATGTTCTCCCCGTGCTTGCGTGGGTTTCCTCCGGGCACTCCAGTTTCCTCCCACATTCTAAAAACATGCATTTCAGGTGAATTGGTCGGTCCAAATTGTCCCTAAGTGTGAATGAGCGAGCGAATTGTCTGTCCCCGTGTGCCCTGCGATTGGCTGGCAACCAGTTCAGGGTGTCCCCTGCCCACTGCCCGATGATTGCAGGGATGGGCTCCAGCGCCCCCGCGACCCCACTGAGGATAAGCGGTGTAGCTAATGAGATGAGATGATATGAGATATTTAGGTATCATACCAAAAAAAGGACAATTTGGAAGGTGGTAGAATGGTAGATGATATTGGATCTGGTTACAGTGCATGATCATTACTTCTGCATAGCAATGAACATTCCAGGAACACTGGAAAAACTATCTTCATAATTTGATTTTTCTGCTGGGTTGGCTGGCAGACGTATGCAGTGTATATAGACTACTGGCCCTAGCATTGCATCTCTGTGTCATGATTACTGATTTGGATCACCTGTGCCCACTCATTTGGCGCTAGCTGCTGCGGGCTACCTGATTGGTTCCCTGTCCCTTTTTAAGCCCAGTCCTGTCACTCTGCTTTTGTCCGTCCGTCAGCGAACCTCTGTTGTTACAAGGCAAACATTTTGACCCTGACTCCTGCCTGTCCCGTTTTTGCACCCGTTTTTCCACCTGTCCGTTCCTGATCTCCCCGTTTGTCTCCGGCTACGATCTGTTTTTAATCCCGACCACGTTTGCTCTCCTGTCCCGGCTATCGAACTGTTTTTCCGTCCCTGACACCGCCATCTCCCAATACGTAAGATCCACTTCCGTATTCGGATCACGATCTGATTGCATTAGCGGTTTGCCTCCCGCGTCCAGCGAGCACCAGATCGCGGGCGCTGCCCTTCCTCAATAAACTTGTGGTTAACGCTACACATTTGGGTTCTGATTTCGTTCTGAACGTGACATATCATCTTTTCAGATGATATGGCACTGTTGGCTTCCTAGCACCGCACTCTTCAATCCTCACTGGAGCAATTCGCGACCGGACTCCGGACCGGAACATAGGGGAATATTAAATCTGAAATATATGAGTGAGCAAGTCCATGCATGATTTTGTATACTACCAACAGAACCTTAAATCACATCTTAAGCTAACAGGACACCAAAGCAGGTTAGCTAAAATCGGGGTAATGTGATTAAACTTTCTTGTCTTAGTTAAAAGCCTTGCTGCAGCATGGTTATTTCTGGACTACTTGGTATTTTGAACTATTTCAATCAAGTAGAACAAAACTATCAGTACTCTATTTTGAATTTTGGATGTATTTAATAAGAACGAAAAACAACAAATAATGTTTAAAAAGCTTACAATTAGTCGCAAAGGGAAGCAATAAAATCCTCGCCACAAGATTATCATCATGTCATAAAACCCTAACCCTGACAAACTATTTTTGTATTGAAAAGGCAAGGTTTTATCCCTTTGGTCAATTATGTATTTGATTTTATTTGGCAGTGTTTTGACCACAGTGGCAGTTATCACTCCCATAAATCAGTTACACCAGCAAGTATTGATCAAGGTTTTTCCCCCCATTTTTTGGGCCCATGCATGATTTTGTATACTACCAACAGAACCTTAACATCTCTCATCTTAAGCTAACAGGGAGGTAATGCAGGTTAGCTAAAATGGGGGTAGTGTGATCAAACTTTCTTGTTTTAGTTAAAAGCCTTGCTGCAGCATTTCGTACCAGCTGAAGGCTCTTGATTTCGGACTTCGGAAGACCAGAGAGTAGTGCATTACAGTAATCAAGACGGAAATCATCAGAATACTGACAATATTCCGTTTCTAATTGGATTATTGCCTTCATGTAAACATAGTATACATCTCTAGGCTGACCTGGGAACACCCAAGGATTCTGTCAGAGGAGCTGTTTGCAGTTTGTGGGGGAAGTCTGTCCATACAAGCAGATGCATGACCGATTTTCCTGCAGATGAGGCAACGTTCTTTGGAAATGCGGAAGATAACTTGATTGTGTTTGTTCACCCAAATCCTCAGCATAGAAAAGGTGTAAGTAACCCAGCTTATTATTTGGGTTACTCATTTTAAGGTTGGTTTACAGGTAAATATTATTAGCTAAGTGGTTACCCCTCAGAGTATGACAACAACAGGAACGATACATTTCCTGACCAAGCACCAAACTTGCAGTCCTACTTCAAAAGCGAGCCCGCACCTTAGCACCGCAGAACTTCAAGGAGAGCGGATGAGACATCCTATTCCCTTGTGTGTCAATTAATGCGATAAAAAATGAACTCCTAAGCTTTTATTGTTTGCGGCGTTCTTACTGCCTCCTCTCTTCATCCGCCCCCCCACCTTGAAATGAATTCGGTCAGAGTCTGCATCCAAAACCGGAGACCCCCAGAGTACTTAGCCACACGAGTGATCTCTTCAGACGCCCACTTTCAAACACCAGATTGGCCCGTTTGATGCTATTTTCAGGGGATGTATCTTTCCCGTACGGGTCTGGAGGAAATAATGAACAGATGGCTATTTGTCATTCATCGCGACGTCGCGGTCGGAATTGTGTTTCGGGAAGCTTTGAAGTGTGATGATTGACGCTGCGTATTCAGCGTGCACGTGATGCTACAAATTATTTGAAATTCCTGCTCAGAAGCTTTGACGAATGTGAGTCAGCAACTGTAGATTTAGTTTGAATGACGGAAGATTTTACTCGCCATTAGTCTCCCTGCTGCTACATTGACATGTTATTATCACCCTTGGCTGAGAATGACATTACTATTTAATTTGCTGGGAACATATCAGATCAAAGGAAATGCGCTTGCTTGTCATTCATGAATGGTGTTTTTTTCCGATTTCCTTTGCACTAAATCCTTGGCTCATCAGCGGCTTAAAACTCCGCCAACGGCTAGTAGTTAGCATGCAAATGTCTCTGGCAGATCCTTGTTGGGGGAAGGTAGTGCAAAGTGACATGTTGCCAGAAATTCACAGGCAGCCGTCAACAGTCCGTGTCACACATAAAAGTGCTAAATTCTTTGCAGGGTCGTTTTTCCAAATCGGTTCCTGTATATTCCGGACAACAAAAGTCAGTTTTGTCTTTGAGCAAGCTGCAACTGTCATGAATACTGATGTGATGCACCTGTGCCCCCTCCTTTGGTGCCAACTGCCTCGGACTCTGATTGGCTCCCTGTCACTATTTAAACCCACTCCTTTCTGTCACCTGTTGTTAGTCCGTCTGCAAACCACAGTGTACTCTAGGCAAGCTTTTTTCGACCCTGACTCACTCCTGTTATTGCTCCCGTCTGTTCCCCAGCTTCGACCTGTTTTTTGATCCTGACCACGTCTACTCTCCTCTCCTGGCTTTCGGCTCCTTGCTGATCCAGACCACGTTTTTGCTCTCCTGTTTTATCCGTTCCCGACACCGCCAACGCTCGCCACGGAAATCCCACTTCCGCGTTCACAGCGGCCTGCTTCCCGCGATCAGTGATCACCGGATCGTGGATGCAATCCTTTCCCTTCTTCCCAATACAACTGAGAGAAACTTAACGCAAGTGGGTTCTGTCCCCGTTTTGGTCCTGACAGAAATGGATTTTCAACCATATGCTTAAAAAGCCACAAAAATTAGCTAAATCACGTTTTTTTCTTACATTGGAAACCCCTGGCACACACCTGGCGTCAACACCTTTGGATACAGAATGCCAATGGCGCCGAGCCTTGCACACCAGATGCAGGTTTCAGTTTTGCACAGTGTTTTTTTTCTGTTTTCATGTGACTATTTAAGATGACTACAAAGACGAGCTTATATTTACTACTGCACCGAAAGAAAACTTGAATGAGGGCTGCATCACATAAAATGTGAGCCCTATATTTCTAGAAGACAACACAATGTCAACCATACTGTGGAGAATTGTGCCAGATTGCAACACAGATGTGTCCTTTTGTGTTGTTGTCATTAATGGCTTCTGCGGTTATTGACCAAACTGTATCTGCTTGTTATCATTCCTCGAAGATTAAGGGAAGGTTCAGCGACCAGACACAGGAGATATGGACAGAGAAGTCCAGTGTTTTTGATCGATAGCTACAACTGCAGTTGAATTTGGATGTATAAATTGGACTTCATTTGTGGGTGAAAAAGATGAAAAATTGTTAGTAACTTGTAAATATTGACTGGGATAAGTACTTTTAAATGTCCTGTTTTGCTCCCGTGGACTAATGGACTAATATCTCGCAAAGGGTTTCATTAACGTTACCAGAAGTCAACCGTGGTGTATTGCAAAAGCAGCTAGCAGATTTCCTCAGCGCTGCCATGGAAAAAAAAAGGAAATGCCCGCATGTTGTTTAAAGCCACAGTGTTTAAAATATTGCAAAGAAGTAGTAGCTAGTAGCCCAGAGTCAATCGTAAATCCATGTATAAAAGATGAATAAATATAAGAACACCTGAAAAAAAGTGTTTTCTTGTATTCTCTGAACTTTAAGTAGCGCAAACGTGCTTGTTCGGATAGGAAAAAAATAACTATAAAAAAATTAAATCACACAACAGTATAGATTAGTGACGGGGTGATGAGGTAATGCTAATTTTCACAGTAGATTAAGAAAATGCTAGCTCTTAGTGTTGAAGAAACCAGTTTTGGTAAAAAAAAGAAAATG
The DNA here is from genome assembly GCF_059441175.1 of Urocampus carinirostris. Classification (NCBI taxonomy): domain Eukaryota; kingdom Metazoa; phylum Chordata; class Actinopteri; order Syngnathiformes; family Syngnathidae; genus Urocampus; species Urocampus carinirostris. The sequence goes on along the minus strand of NC_142357.1, from coordinate 34,011,057 downwards.
CTGGTTTCCAGTGAAAAAAAAAAAAAATAATAATAAAAGGCAAAAGAAAACAGCTCGATATATACAAGTGAACGTTGAGACTAAATGGTAAATGGTCTGCATTTATATAGCGCTTTTCAAGCCAATGAAGAACTCCCAAAGCACTTTACAATGTGCTTCACACTTACCCATTCACACACACACACTCACACACCAATAAGGAATCAGCCATGCAAGGGAATCCAAACTGCGACCGCTTGACGAGCGCTCTACCTCCTGAGCTAATGCCGCCCCTTAAGACTCTCAGGCCAATTTTTCCTTACGGTAAACACATTTCATGGTTCCGTTTCGGTGAAGCATGCACCTGTCCTCTTGGTTGCGACCCCTCGGCTGTCGCTTCATGGGACAATGCCATACAAACTAATGAGGCTGCCGTTGATCACAAGGGAGGCCAACCGGGGAGCAGTGTTGGTGTCAATTTTAAACAGACTTGTGGTAAAACATTGCAACAACGTCACACAAAATACAATTACTTTTCAATCCTTGAAAGCCCGATATTCAAATTCAAGGATTTCAAGCAGCCACACAAACCATGTAATAAGGCTTTTATTTTATTTTTCGCGGCTCCAGACATTTTTATTTTTTATTTTTATGGTTCTTTTGAGACTTTTGGTTGCTGACCCCTGGACTAAGTAAGCTCGGTGCGTTAACCAGGACCTAAATCTCACGTATACCGTAAATTCCGGACTATCAGCCGCTACTTTTTTCCCAAATGTTCAACCCTGCGGCTTATTCAGTGATGCGGCCAATTTATGCGGCGCTCGAGTACAAAAGGTAAGATTCAGACTGGTGGAATATATGCTCCGAGGAAGACTGCAACTTCTTGGCTTGTGCATGAATTAAATTAGCGTAAACATACCCTCATCATGCAAAATGCAAAAAGAAAGGCACATGACGCAGCTTTCAAGCTAAAAGCAATCGAGCAGTCCGATAAAGAAGGAGCGAGCGTGTTGCCAGCGTGTTTTGGAATAAGGGAGCGTGGGACGGCGTCTATATGACAAAGTTTCTTTCCGACACTGAGGAAGACGACTTTGATGGCTTCAGTTCTAAGGAGGAAGATGAGGACGGTTTACCGTGATTTTTACAAGTACGGTATGTTTTTTTTAACAGACCCGTTTGCTGCGAGCGTGTTGCTAGCGTGTTGCTACCATTAACTGCCCTGTCACAGGCACCGTTTGGGATGAAAGTTATATTATTATTATTATTATTAAAGCTTTGAAAACTCTCTCGGTGTACCGTCTTTCTTTGTAAATATGTGTAACCATGTATAATATGTATTTGCAACTGTATATTTTAAATATTTATTTTAGACACTTATTCTGATATGTTTTGCACGGGCGAATAAAAAAGAAGGTGCGAAACAAACGCGGGGTGACGGGAAGTGGGGACCGGTAAAGGTGAGTGTTTGTGGACGCGGCGGACAATAATAGATAATAGATGTATATTTTTCCCACCCTTACCTTTGGAAATATACACTTTTTTCCTTGGATTACTTTCAACAGGGCCCGGACTCTGCAGGTCTGCATCAAACCTTAAGTATCGGTATCATTTTCCGTTCATTTTGCCGGCTGTGATTTTTGGACTGTGTACTTTTATGAAGGACATTCAATTTCAATCGCAGGACTTAAAGTCGGGTTTGGGTTAATTTTGTGTTTGTGTAACAAATTTTTAATGTGGGCGCATGCGGCTTATATACAGGTGCGGCGTGTGTAAGTACAAAATCGGTTTTCCTCTTAAAATGTGGTGGGTGCGGCTTATAATCAAGTGCGCTCTATAGTCCGGAATTTACGGTAGTCTTTTGTTGTGTACATTGGTTTGGTGACATCTTACTTACAGAGTCCGGAGTATAATGTATGCTGCAGTCATGTAAGCTGCAGTGTCTGAAATGTAGCAAAAAAATAGTGGCTTGTAGAGAATTTACCGTAATATAATTCTTGGATTTGAAGCACAGTCGAAGAACTCTCGGATTGTACGATTCCGATGTTTACCACTCCCGACAACAAAATATCTCTGAAAAATATGACAATACTTTCTATCCAGTCGATTAATCTTTGCAAATAAAATAAAATACCGAAAAGAAAAAAAACACTTTTGCACAATCCATTAAGGCTTCACTATTCCCTGGCCCAATTTCCACATGCTAACACGCGAAGCTCTGCATACAAAAGACAATCTTTAGTCATACATGAGCGAGCTAATGAAGCCCGTGGCAGAAAATGTCAAGCCTCATTGTTTGATGTCGCTTGTTGTTTTGTCACAGCAAAACGGAGCGAAGGTGTTTGTGGCGAAGAGGCTCCTCGAGTGCCACAAGGCATTATTCATCCGAGCGAGCGACGCCATGACGGCGAGAAAAAAGTCGGCGGGAATCTATTCCATGAGCTGTTGAAACGCGCCGCATAAATAAGCGAATCCCAACTGGGCCAACGGAGCGCAGCATAACATCTTTCTTTGACTTAGGGGGAGGAAGGGAAGCGGCGAGGGTCACAATAGGTTACGCTCAGTCAAGTAAATACCCACTTAGGAACAAAATGATTTCTGTGATTTATTCAAAAAAGCCTTAGCTTTTTCAATGATGCATGCTGAAGTGCAACAGCGGCTCATCTAAGCGTGCGGGGAGTGGAGCCAAAAGGGTAAAGTCAATCACAATTTAAATGTGACCTTTGGCGCACACTTTTCTTCCCAAGAAAGAAATTAATAATGTGTTTTATTTCCGTGCAGAGACTACATGATGACAAAAACTTTTAATCGCCTGTTCTAGTTTAACCAACCTTGGGGGTATGGCGCCCGCCCCGAGACTGGGAGGTTGTGGTTCAAGCCTCAGCCGAGTCATACCTAAGACTTAAACATTGGTACAGTTGCAGATTTGAGAAAGAGATTAAATGTATTTGAAATGAAGTGTTTGAGGAGTATGTTAGGAGTAACAAGATTGGATGTATTGAGAAATGAAATTGTGAGGGACAGAACTGGAGTATTAGTGGAACTGAGTAAGCGTGTGGATAAGAGAGTACTTGGTTGGTTTGGACGCATGGAGAAGATGGATGAGGAGCGAATGTTGAAGATGATCTACAGAGCAGAAGTAAATGGAGGAAGGCTGCGATTGACTTGGATGGATGGTGTTTTGAGTGCACTGCAGGAAAGAGGTCTAAATCTAGTGAAAGCTCAAGCTCTTGTTGGTGATAGAAAGGAGTTGAGAGGTGTTGTAAAAGGATAGTGGGATATTTGGACGTGTTCTAAGGGATGGGCAGGGCACTTGTGTGATGCAGCAGGGGTAAACCAGTGAAAGCTGTCGGGCCCTGCTATTGAACAAGTGTGTTGTGTCACCCTGACCTGAGTGACATGGCCCCTTTTTGTGTCCCGTTTCATCTGGAGGGATGAAAGCTTGACAACATAGGTGCTGAGGTGCCTAACTTGGTTTGGGTGTTTGGGCATTTGGGTTGGCCATGGTCCAAAAATGTTTGTGTGTTTTTTTGCTATTTTTTTTTCCCTTTTTTAATTCTTTGTTATTGTATGTGTTTGTCTTGCTGTCGGTCACCCATCTTGAGGGATATGACGAAGGTAGATATATATATATATATATATATATATATATATATATATATATATATATATATATATATATATATATATATATATAATCTCTTTGTGTCCAGGCATGTAAATGATTCCTTGGGATTGCTCTCGGAATCCACTGTTCGGCTTCCAATCAGGTTATAGCCTCCATAAGTGACAAAAACGATTCATGCATGAAATGGAGATTCTCCCAATGAATCTAAATTTAAAGTGGTTACACCCACTTACTGAGTCATTTAAATGTCTACTTTAGTGAACATTTTCCAGTCTTTCAAGAATTATCTGACCTATTCCTAAAAGCATTCTACATTCCCAGCTGTTTCCGCATTCCAGACTCTTACCCTAGGGACTAGCCTGCACCATTTATCATATACAGACAAAACCCGCTAATATTGGGCAAAATGATCATATGGAGAGTCGAATGTCTTAGCTCAGCGCTGGACTTGTGCTTATTGGTACTAAAAGACCACGCTGAAGTGGAAATGACCTTCACGGAGTAAATGGTCTGGTGATGAAGGCGATCAGGGCCGGGGAAATTAGCCAGTTCGTAGATCACACTTATACAGTTATGAAGAAGGCTATCATGCCTAGAAGGGGTCACTCAAGAAATCCAATGAAAGAACCTTGTAACATCACTCAAAATGAGCAGTTAAGGGGTCACTCAAACGTTTTTTTCCAAGTCAAACAGATCAAATTTGTAGTTGTTAAAATGGTCGTTCAGAAATTAACTCTAAATGGAGGAAACTACTTGATTAGCACAAATGCAGATGTCTCCAGTTCAAACCGATTTTTTGTTAAATTCTAAATGACTAAATTAGCTCGTTTCAACGTTACCTGACTCAGCAGAGAAGAGCAAGTCAATAAGTTCGGATTTGTATGTTGTGGGACAATATTATATACCTAAAAATGAGCTATAAATGCAAAAGTATGCACAGTATTCCCGATGTTTCCTGTAGAATTGTGTGAGACCGTGGTGGGTGGATAGTCTTGAGGGGTCTGGGCTCACGCTCCCTCGGGAGAAATTCTTCACATTTAAATCTAACTGACTGACTGAAAGATACATAGCAAAAATATACAGCATGGCGTTTGCTAACATTTATTTAAGAAGTATTGTTATTTTGTTTAACTGCACATCATATAATAGTATAAATACTATAATTATTTAAATGATGCAATGATGAGACTCTGGTGGGACTAATTAAACCCTGGTGGAAAGCAAGAATATTCCTAGAGTATGGGAAAAACTGATTTCTCGTCTGTCTCCTCCTGCCCGGTTTCTTGCTCCAGTCTCCAGTATCCGGTATCGGTCCAGTCTGTCTAGTCCTGTCCGGTATCTTGCTCCAGTCTTCGGTTTAAGGTATTGATCTCGTTTATCTCATCCTGTCCAGTATCTTGCTCCGACTGTCCCGTCCGGTATCTACCCGCGTGTCCTGTATTGATCCCATCTGTTCTGTCCGGCCTCGATCTCGTCTGCCTCTGATTCTCTGTTTCACTTCTTCCACCTTGCGATCACGGCATCCCTAGTGTTTGTGTTCACGCGCATGACTGCCCCATTCACGTAAAATAAAGCTTGTGTGAAAACGTTAGGCGTCTGGGTCCTTCTCCCGTTCGGGTTCTGACAGTTTTAAGTAAATTGAGTTTTCTTTACCACTAGGAGGCGCTAAAAATTAAACAATATCCCTTTAACTTGTTCCAATTTCTTAATGACGACGCTACCCGCCCTCAAAATCGGATTGCTAGCATAGGGCATGTATAAGGGGTTATCAGTTTGTCACTGATCATAAAAACAATTCGTTCATATTTTTCCAATCAGCACCAATTAAACTAAAAGCAGTTCTAACATTGTTTTGAACGTACTGGCACTCTTAAAGTGACGCTCAAATTCTGCACAAAAATCTGCAGAACTAATTCATATGAAAACAAATCTGAGATCCGCAGGGGACCCAAAAGTCGAACTACGATTTGGCGAAGGGACACTGCAGCAACATTTGCTCATACCATCAGAATTGGATACATATCCATGCCACGTTGTGTGCAACCACATTTATATTCCAGGAAGCTATTTGACATCCGTCTGCCTCATTTCTTGCATTTTTTTTCTCCTGGAACTATTACATCCAGCAATTTGAGTGGGGAAAAAAAAAGAAAAAATATCTCCCCACATTGCCATGTAGGGATATCAGCTCTCAGAATTCATTATCCATACAATTGCTTTGCAGGAACATCATTTTAACGGCTGCGATTCACTGATTTCGCTCTCCATCTCAATCAATTTCAATCTCCTTGCCGATCAATAGCGACCGTTTCTAACGATGCAGTCGTCAAGAGGACTTGTACACTTTGAACTCCCTTTAAGAAACATCGGAGTTTCCTCGACACCAGGAAAAAAACATTTTCGATTAAGCCTGCACCACCGTGCGAGAGTAAGCAGACCACATAACATCATGTTTTATACAAATGCAATCATGGCCGACTCGAAATGAAATTCAGCGAAAGCTGATACCAGGCTTCTTACACTTTTTAATGGCCATTTTTTCAGTTTTTCGGGTACCTTCAAAGGAAGAAATCCAGCGCCGATCGAAACACGATTCATGTTTTTGTAGTCTTTATCTTGCTGCTGGCAAGTTTGTGCTATTTTGAGCTGTTCCTAACTATGATCTACAATCTTTATGTGTCAATGGGCTGCTACAAACTGACGTGAATTCTGCCATTCTGCCTCAACAATGCATGCGCAGCTTGGCTACGGCACACTTGTTGACAAACACGGACAGGGCTCTATAGGTGTGGGGTAATAATTACGTTCAATACGGAAGACAAAAAAGGTATAAGGGGTACTGTATATATATATAAAGGTACTGTATATATAAAAAAACGGAAAAATTAGCCAAATTTGGACTCATTTTAATGATATTGATTGCTACAAAGCAGAGTGCATTCAATCTTTCAATGGTAGAGACTGCTGATCGTTTGCTTTTTGTTTTACTTATTTTATTCAATATTTTGGTTTGGTTTTAAGAGGATCTGTGTCTAATTTGGTAAAAATAGAGTTATAAATATTTTTCTTGTATTCTATCATTTTTTTATAGCACTGAAGATTTCATATTTTCAATTTTTATTTTATTGTTTTGCATTTTGGCCGGCACGGCAGCTGAGTGGTAAGCACTGTATTATCACTGTAGTGTTATCACAGTTTTATTTTTTAATCATATCTTTGGCCCTGGTTACATGTGTAGAAATGCTCCAAAACCAAAATAGAATTATTTTTTATGATAAGCTTGATATTAAAATAAGTCAAGTCATGTTAACTCCGCAACTGATCATAGCCACAATAGAATATAGTAAGAAACAACCAAATCAACTAAGATTTAGTAAATATTTGTAGTGTGTGTATGTATCATGAGGTTCAGGTTATCCTGAAGAGCGGGATGATGCTTTCCACCCAAAAGCAACGGCGACCAGATGATAAAAGTGCTGTATCTTAGTCAGATCAGCAGGCTTTTGCAAACCCCTACTCTAACAAACGTATTGGAGAGGGGTGGGCGTCACCAGTCTGTATTTCCCCAAGACACACTGCAGAAAGTGGCGTCCCAATGACCCAGGTGGTGAAGGGATCTGAATCGTGAAACTTGACCTGTACTGAAAGGGAATAAAACTCAACTTTGAGTTGGATTTCTTTGAGCCCAAAATAATGCTCGTAATGCGAGGTGCATATTTACATCCGTCAACTTTTGCTCGCAAACCAAAAGCTCAAGTCATGAAAAATTTGTAACTCAAGTCATTCGCATCCCTAAGTGTCCCGTGTAGCAGAACATGACCTACGTTGACAAGATCCTTTGGAATTATAATTCAAGAACACTGAACAAAATATCTTAAAGCCCTCTGGGTTTCAGCCAAGATCCTTTGTGACACAAGAGAAGCAAAAACTAAATAAATAAACATAATAGCGTCTAAAATTAGAGAACTCATGCTGGAAAGACATCGTCTTCGATTCATCTCTCGGATACTCGCTGATGGGGTCACATGCACCGAATTCCCGGCAAGACGAGAAATATAAATCATACAGGAATCTCTATTTTTAAACTTCTCATGATCCACCTCGCTTGAGTTTTTTTTTCTCGCTCGTTCCACGGGCTGCTTTTAGACGGGCGACGCGTGAAGAGAGAAAAGATATTCCGTTGCGACCCCGGGGCGAGGACACAAGAGCCCGGTTAGGCGGAACGGGAATCGAACCGGCCGAGTTCCAGGTACTGACCGCTCACCAACGACACTCTAAACCAATTACATCACTCGCGAATGGATGGCACATGTTCCTGTCACTCTGGTGGATAGGGACTTGATTTACAATCTCATTTGCCTGAAGTGAACCTGAAAGTAAAACTTCAAAGTCAATGTCATAATTACAGTTATTGTATTTTTGTTAATCTCTAAAATTGCATTTTTTAATTGGCAGATGTACTTTTAAATTCCAGATCCTTATAATTAGCTCATTTTAGTGCCAGGAATTTGACTTTTTGAAAGCCTACAGAACATTTAGCTCTGTAGCTAGATGTGCTATTCAAAATAATTACAGTGCAATGGGGTTTGCATGTTCTCCCCGTGCTTGCGTGGGTTTCCTCCGGGCACTCCGGTTTCCTCCTACATTCCAAAAACATGCATGTTAGGGTAATTGGCCGGTCCAGACTGTCCCTAAGTGTGAATGAGCGAGTGAGTTATCTGTCTCTGTGTGCCCTGCGACTGTCTGGCAACCAGTTCAGGGTGACCCCTGCTCACTGCCCAAAGATAGCCGGGATGACCTCCAGCACCCCCCGCGACCCTACTGAGGATAAGCGGTGCAGATAATGGATGGGTGACTAACCAGAATATCCCTGGTTATTGTTACATGCCAGACAAGTTACCAGTAGGAGCAGTAGATTATCAGAAAACAAACAAGACCCAGTATTCATAATAGGCACGCTCCGGAAGCTGAGTAATTTGGGAAATAATTCAAAGCCGTGTGTTCAGAAGAATAGCAATGTGGCAACCGATCTCTGAGTTCATCAATTTTGGGGAAGAAAAGGAAACAAAAACAGGTGTGAATCAGGTTCTTCTATTTAAGGATGATGAAGCCAGCACAGGTTGAACATGCATTTGAGGAAAGTGGTTCGTTCAAGACACTGCTCCAAAGAACGGCATTATTTGATTGAAAGGTTGACTGGAGAGGGAAGAACCAATAAAGAGGTGCAGACAGTTGTTGGCTATTTAGCTAAATGATTTACAATGCAAAACACAAAAAAATAAGCATGTACAGAAGAGGTTACAATTCGCCAGAGAACACATCAACTGGCCTAAAGAAAAATTGAGTAAAATTTCTTTGACTGATAAAAGTAAAATTGTCTTTTTTGGGTCCAAAAGCCACAGACTGTGTGTGATCCCCAAAACTCTGAATTCAAACCTCAGTACACATTAATGGCAGTAAAGCATGGTGGGGCGAGTATCATTGTCTGGGCATTTTTCTCCTAATGCAGTTGTTGGGCTCATTTATCGCATACCTGGCATCATGGATTAGTTTGTGTATGTCAAGATACTTGAAGTTATGTTGTCTCATACTGAAGCCTCGAAATGGGTGTTTCAACAAGACAATGACCCCAAACCAATAAAATGTATGTTATGCAGTGGCCAGCCCAATCCCCATATCTCAATCCTATTGAGAACTTGTAGGGTGATATCAAAAATGCTGTTTGTGAAGCAAAACCAAGAAATGTAAATGAATTGTGGAATGTTGTTAAGCAATCATGGAGTGAAATAACAACTGAAATAGGCCACAGGATGGTTGACTATGCCACACAGATTTGAAGCAGTAAAAAAAACGTGTGGTCTTATTAGGAAATTATAAAGTAATATTTGAAAGATCCATCCATCCATCCATCGTCATCCGCTTATCCTGGGTCGCGGAGGCAGCAGCCTTAAAAGGTAAGCCCAGACGTCCCTATCCCTAGCCACCTCCTCCAGCTCATCCGACAGGATCCCGAGGCGCTCCTAGGCCAGCCTAGAGACATAGTCTCTCCAGCGTGTCCTGGGTCGCCCCCGGGGCCTCCTGCCGGTGCGACATGCCCGGAACACCTCCCGAGGGAGGCGTCCAGGGGGCATCCTTATCAGATGCCCGAGCCACCTCAACTGGCTCCTCTCAAAGCGGAGGATCAGTGGCTCTACACAGAGTCCCTCCCGGATGCCTGAGCTTCTCAATATTTGACATCGTTGTCAGTTTCAAAGTCATAATCGGATTTGTTTGCTTGTAGAAAATGAAGCGCCAACAGTTAAACAGCTTAAGTTTTTGGAATAAAATAAACCAATAAAAAAATATACTGCTCATAAAATAATTGACCTACTTCACTAAGTCTTGCGATACTGTACCTTGGTTTGGGTAATATTCAGGAAAGTGGTACGACAAAACTAGATCTTTTGACAGCCTTGGCATTTGCTCCTGTTTTGGTTAGCAACATAAGTTTTGTGTTTTTCAGAGGAGCCACTGGAAAATGTTACACCTAAAATGATTATATTACTTCTTCTGGGAAAAAAATGTCTCTGTGTTCTAATATTTACATCCGTTTTGCTTAGCAACAATATTAAATTGGGCTCACGAATTGATATTCCTCTGTGTGCAATGGCCTACAGAAAACGTGACAATTCCGAGATGATTTTTTTTCTTCTGATGGTAAGCGAGGCGTCTCTTTTTATCTCATGACTAATTGGCCAGCGTCGACAAAGGAATTAAGTATGGGTGTCACTCTGTTTCCTCTTGCAGAACAATTTTATTCCTGTTGAGTGACGCCAGGAATGAATCGTGTCCCCGTCCGAGCTTGCTTTTGGGGCGGTGGTGCTGGCTAATGAGTGTCTGGTCAGGGGGCTGACAGCAAAGCTCTTCAAAAATGCCTTTGTCAAAATATTGCTCCGGGGGAGATATGAGCAACAGACTGTAAACAGTAACACTTCTGGGGGTAGGCTGTTATTTCCCCGCTGCTTTGTCAACCTGAAGGCATCGTGGGACATCCAAACAATGTCTGTGACAGTCAGACAGCCAGTAAAGAGGGATGTTGGGAGTGAGTGACTCCCATATTCACATATATTGTATTTTCCGGACTATAAGCACACCTAGGAAACCCTAATTGGCCAGAAATGTAATCGTGCGCCTTATAAACTGGTGGATCTTATATGTGGAACAACATATCTGTGCAATTATTGATCACTCAATAAATGTTATAGCTCACCACAGTTGTATAATAATGGTGGCAATGGAGATCAAACCTTGTAGCATTGGTAAGAGTAACCCTAATCACCAGGTCGCTAGGGACATGGAATGTTGCTTACAATTGCATTGCATTGAGTGCAACAAGAATCGGACTAAGATTCCGGCGAGAAGAGCGCCACACCCTACACAACAGGCCACTAGTGATACAGAAGACATATGAAATCATATCTTATCTAGAGTGGAAAGAATGCTGTTTTACTTACTTACTTACTTACTTAAGCTCAAACTGAGCATTGTAAGGGAGAAACATTTTTAATATATGCACCCATGTGTTTACCAACATATTTCTGGACAACCAAATTACTTCCCACAATGCCGTTCTCTTTTTTTCAGTTCAGAACAACCAAATAACTTCCCATAATTGCCCTAATCTTGTGCGCTTTATAAGGACCTTGCAAGTCGGCTGTACTATAGACCTGTTAAATGTCTGACAATATTCTAATAATAATAACATCAAAAATTTGGTCATGTGACTAAAAATAGTGTGATAAGGGGATAAGACCTATTGACCGTTTTGAGAGTTGAGAGTTATCTGCATCCTTAGTGGTCCAGTAGAGAAGATGCAGCGCATTCCACGCTGCCATCTGGGTTTAATTCCAAATGCGTCCAATGTTAAGCAGTTGTATGCCATTTTATGCAATTGTAAACAGTGAATAGAATCACTTCTTTATTTATTGTGTGACCCGGCCTTTACTGCACCATGTCCAAAGTCCGGCCCGGGGGTTAATTACAGACTGTGATGAAATTATTACTGGCCCGCAGCCTCTGTCATAAAATTAGTATGTGGCCCACTAGTAATGTTGACCGCAATATAAAATACATTAGAACAAAATAAATTTCACCATTTCACCAGATGATGGCAGTAGCACTTTAGCCACTTTGCCTTTGGCTTTCTGTGAGAATTTTAACACAGCCCATTTCCGACATGGTAAATTAAAAAAAAAGGAAAGTTGACTGTGAGTGAACACTTGGAGTATTTTTTCACCGAAATCCGAAACAACTGTATCTGCCTAATTTGCCAAGTGACTGTGGCTGTTTTCAAAGAATATAATATCAATAAGCACTGCCAGAGGAATTATGCTGACTACAAAAAGCTAACTGGAAACAAATGCTGTGAAAAGGTGAAGATACTGGAAGCTGTTTTTATGAGACCCAATAAGTCAAATAAAAAGGCTACAAAGGCAAGCTCTGAAGTTGTGACGCTTATCGCCAGGCACTGCGAATAGTCGGCCTGCACACATTTTCAGTTTACCAAATGTGGGCCACTTTCTGAAAAGTTTGGACGCCCGTGTGTTGTTGTAATTCCATGCACTTTAAAGTCCAGTGTGCCTTATATATGAAAAATATTTCAGAAAAGACAATTTTGTTTGGGGGGAGTTCCTTAGAATCCAGTGTGGCTTATCTTTTTCCTCGTCTTTATCCCTGGTTAATCAGGGGTCGGCTTCCATACACACATGCTTGACTGTGTACAGTAAACTATGTGACGATAGTCATACCCAATCTATGTGTCACCACACCTGTCGTTGGGAGGCATTAGGTGACCAAACCCCCCAATTCTAACCCCTAATCCCGAGCGCCAAGCAGGAAAGCAATGGGTACCAATGTTGTAAGTCTTAGGTATGACTCAACCGAGGCGCGAACCAGCAATCTCCCAGTCTCAGAGTGGGCGCCCTACCCTAAAGGCACGAAGCTTGCAACGCGGTGTGCCTGATAGTGCAAGAAATATTTTACATTGTATTGTTATGATTGTTAAAAGCAACAGCCTTTGCACAGGAGTCATTAAAATGTGTTGTTGTATAATCTTGATGGAAAGGTAAAAGTGTATTCTTCCCTTGATAGCTAATAATAAAAAGTGATTATTTAACGGTACAATGCTCAGACGCATTGAAAGAACAAGTCCATTTCTCTCACGCAAGACAAAATGTACTACAGAGATTTTCAACTGTGTAGAGTAATTGTAAAGTCTTTCATTTACTGCATACTGTATGTTTGTCATGTTATTTATGCCAGTAAAAAAATGTGTACACAGTATTCCCTTGATTTCATGCTTAATCCATATACAGATTTTCCAATTATGCATATCTTCATGTAAAGGTAAATGTAAATCCCTCAAAAGCACAGTGGGACTTACAGCGTAGAGACAAATGGACCAAGCTTCATGTACTTTGGTCGATTTTCCTGAGAAATTTCCGCTTCATTTCTTGTTCCTACTGTGAAAATGTTGCAGTCAATATATATCAAATTCAGCAATTTATCAATCCATATGTAGTGTAAGCCTATGCTTTTGAGCACACCTTGTAAACAGACAAAATGTAGCAACCACCATCAGAGCAAATAAGCATGGTACTTGTTCTGCAGTTTCCCAAAAATCCATACAACTATTCCCTCCCAAAAAAAAAAAAAACACAGAAGAATTGTAAGTCTTTGAATTAGGGGCCTAACATTTTGGCTTCGAACTTAACAATGCAATTTCAAGTATTTTAATAAACAATATCATAGTACTGGTATTAATGAAATGAATAGATTAAGCACAAGTAGCACATTTAAGGCCCCAGTACTTTTTTAACAGCTGTATCCGCAAACAGACAACATGCTAGCCCAGGGGTCGGCAATATCAAAAGGGCCATATTGGACCATAAAGCAAATTTGTCAAGCACCACAAAAATTGAAAAGCCTTTTGTTTAAATCTAAGCTTAAAACACACTTCTATTCTATAGCATATGAATAACCTGTATTTTATGTTGACAATATGTGTGTATTATTTGCCCTCATGTAGGTTTTAGATCAGGGGATGGTCTGTAGTTTGCAATTGTCTTTGCAGCCCTTTGAGACTCTTTGTGATTAAGGGTATACAAATAAAAATGACTTGACTTGACTTAACTCACTTCCCAACATGCTAAGTTAATGCTATCATCTTCAGTTTGTGTCGGTGTAATGGTCGACAATGAAACACAAAAGAGACACCGTGCACTCGTATCGACAAAATAACGAAAAATAATCAATTGAATTGGGGCGGCAGTAGCTCAGGAGGTAGAGCGATCGTTTTAGGATTAAGGGATCCCAGTTCGAATCCCGGCTTGTCCGTGTTACATGCCGAAGTGTCCTTGGGTAAGACACTGAACCCCCAATACCCCCAATAAGCAGGTTAGCGCCTTACATGGCTGCACAGATCACGGCCGCTATTGGGAAATGTGAAGCACAATGTAAAGCGCTTTGGGAAGTCATTGACTTGAAAAGCGCTATATAAATGCAGATCATTTCATTTCATTTCACCATGAGCTGTTGGAAATAACAACAATCAAATTTGGAAGCTAATCATACTTCTTTTAACAAGGACTGCTCCACCTGGCAGTGATTGACATTCCATTTCATTAAAACTTCAATCCCGTTCTAAATTTAGTGCAAAGTCCTCATCTGAAGATGAACCTTAAGATGAGGGTGACTAATACCGAAACTTTCAATGCCAATAATCTTTCTGATCTCTCGATGATTAAGCGAGAAGAGTGGGATGTGGGATTGTTCACACCTGAGAATGTTTGCGGCTGCTGCAGAGCCCGTAGACATCCGAAAACCCAAAGAACCTCGCTCGTTCCGATATTCTGACTGAGTCTGGCGCAGGGAAATAAGGGCTGAATTGAGTAAACAAGATGAATCCTTCCCATTAGCAGCAGGACTCCGGGCCATCTATTCGGTCCGATATTAATTATGCAGTCTATGTAAGGATTAGGGAAGCGAGCAGCCATGTCACTGAGTGGGCAACCCTTGTTTAAATAGCAAAAGAGCTCAAACAAACATTGGCTCTAAGCTCATACAACAAGATTGCTGAAGATGTCGGCCGTCTTCCAGGAATGGTCTTCCCAGCCGTCTTAACCAGTATCAGTTCTATTTTCTGTTTATTTTCTTACTCAGTTGACCTTTACACAAGCTAAATGAACAAAAATGATGGACGTATAAAATATAAATGTTTTTTATTGTCATTGAGATTAGATGTGGTACGTCAAAATAAACATTTAATAAAAGACTTAAAAGATGGGAATACGATAAAAAACTCTTTCAATAGAATAGAATAGAATAGAATTTACTTTTATTGTCATTCTTTGCAACAATGCACACAGAACGAAATGTCGATACACCTGACCCTTATTGAATTTAGATTGAATGGCTATTTAAAAGGTACTGGTTGCAGACTTGACTTAGAAAATAGTGCAATTACATTAGCAGCAACATTTTGCAATAACAAGAATAAAATAAATAGAATATGAATACTGTAGGGCAGCACGGCGGCGCAGTGGTTAGCACGTGTGCGGCACAGTTCATCAAAACATGCATGTCAGGTTAATTGGCCGGTCCTAATTGGCCCTCAGTGTGAATAAGCAAGTGACTTTTTATTTTGAGTAGATTTGTGAAGAAGAAACAGTACTCTTACTTTGCTAAATTGCACCCTTTACTTCGTTACTGAAATTCATAGGTGGGTAGTAACGAGTTATATTTACTCCATTAGATATACTCAAGTCGGCGGCAAGGCAGCTGAGTGGTAAGCGCGTCCACGGCACCGTTCTGAGATCATGGGTTCAAAACCAGCTACCGGCCTTTCCGTGCGGAGTTTGCATGTTATCCCCGTGCTTGCGTCAGTTTCCTCACACATTCCAAAAACATGCATGTCAGGTTAATTGTCCGGTCCAAATTGTTCCTAGGCGTGAATGAGAGTGGCGATTGTTTTTGCTTTCAGTCTGATCTGCAGAGTCGAAACACCTCGGCCATCAGCTCTCTGTGTGTTCACCCAGTCTTCTAGAAGGTCTTCCAGTTCGGGCTACGTAGTTTTATCACCTTGGAAAGCTTTTTTCGCTTTTTTACATTTCTCCAGTTCTTCCCGCTGCCGTTTCCAGCGTCTCACCATCGATTTGTTTATGCCAAGTTTACGTGCAGTAGATCTGTTTCCTTCTTTATCGGACTGCTCGATTGCTTTTAGCTTGAAAGCCGCGTCATGTGCCTTTCTTTTTGCATTTTGCATGATGAGGGTATGTTTAGAAGTTGCAGTCTTCCTCGGCGCATATATTCCACCGGTCTAAATATTTCCTTTTGTACTCGAGCGCCGCTGGCGGCCGTTAGAAAAATTACATAAATTGGCCGCATCACTGAATAAGCCGCAGGGTTGAACGTTTGGGGAAAAAGTAGCGGCTTACAGTCCGGAATTTAGGGTATTCATATGTAAATTACTCAGTGCACTTGAACAGGGTAGACTTTTTAGTGGTTGACAGAGCCCATTTTAAGCCCATTTCTAATAATTACAAACTATTAAAGGCTTGACCGTAACATTATAATCCCATCGTTACACTAGGTAAGCTGATATTTTAGAAATGAATCCTAAAATGGTAGCCCTTCAGCTTCACCCCTGATCTTAGGTAATGAGGGCAAGCTTGCACTCATTAAAATGAGAGAAATGTGGTTGGTTAGACTGTGTGCCTCATCTGATTGGCAGGCAATTATTGGAGAATGTGCTGACAGAGGATCTGACTTTGCATCACAAGCAACAAGACAAACATGCCAGTATCATTCAGCCTGATAAATGAATGAACAGCCCTTTGAGTCATGGCGTGTAAAGACTCCAAAGATGGACACGACACGCACGGTCAAGCCAAACAAAGCAATTCTTCAAACTGGAAACACTTCTTCTCCTGATGCCTTTGAGGGCACTTAACCTAAAACCTTAAATTGGGGGGCATTGAGATCGTTGTTGTAGGTGTTGGTGAGCTGAGCTGCTAAAGCGCTATGTCTCAGCATGCTGCCTCTGGAGCCCCTCTGTCCAATTTTCTCAGAGCACAGCTCTGGTCCAAGGACTGCACTAACAAGCCAGAGCTCAACACTTATCAGGAAAAGGGAAAGCATTCACAGGAGGCCTGGGAAAAACGGAGGTGAGGTGGCACAGCCCTCAAGTTGGACACCGCAATTAATCTTCATATCGATCCAGCTCCAGGACTATTGCTGGGACAAGCTCGCTGAGGATGACCAGGATCCTGTGCTTCGCACTATCCACAAATTAAGTTGGTAAAATTGATTTTGCCGTTTGTCCGACACTCACGGATATACACATAGAATGCTAGCCACTTAAATTGACTTTAGACCAAGGGTCACCAATCTTTTTTAAGCTGAGAGATACTTTTTGTAACTGATTAGCTTGAGGGGCTATCTTATTACTATGCTGTTACTGTGTTACTATAGTTATATTAAGTAAGGCTGCACGATAAACTGAAATCAAATCGCTATTGTGATGTGACGTAGTGTGATTGTGTAATCACAAGACACTGGGTTTTTTTCAAGGATTTGTGTTTTCCCTTCGATATTTAAGTGATTTAGTGTTTGGACAACCAGAATTTTTACAGTTCGTGTTTTGACAGCGCCGGACAATTAGCGCCAAATTTCAATGCCACAAGGCAATGAATGTGAGGCAATGTTTGCAAGCAGAACAATATGCCACACACATGTGAGCCTTGTGTGAGCAGACAGCAGCGCTAACAAATGTCCCCCTGTATTAATAAAGTTAAAGTATGTCAATATAATTAAGTACTCACAAAAACACAAAACCAGCACGGAAAATGCACTTATCATTTAAAATTGAAGATTGCATCACAATTGTTTTGTTTTGTTTTTTTCCCCAAAAAATCCAGCACCCCTATTATTCAAGGTTCACAGACCTCTGAACTTCTAGGGTCAAAGGGGACACCTCTTCCTGTGGTGTGTCTTGGGCAAGTACAGCCTAGCGGCACCCATCTCTCCAGGAGTTTTTTTTTGGCGGGGTAAAGCCACCTGACAGCACCTGACTGCCCATTTTGCACATCTGGTTAGCTGCTCCTCTTGCACATCTGTTCTCCTCTGCACTATCGTACTCCAGTGTTATTGTTATTGTATAATGACTTGTTTACCTGACTGCCCATTTTGCACATCTGGTTTAGCTGCTCCTCTTGCACTCTTTGCACTACTGTATAATACTATACATAGCTATAAATAATTTTGCATATTATCAGTACTTCAATACTCTAACTCAGTACAACATTTATTTATATCTGTACATTCAAGAAAACTGTGCGGGTCGGATGTATCGACATTTCGTTCTGTATACGCGTGTACAAAAATGAAAATAAAGTATATCTGAATCTGAATCTGAATTCATCACCTTGTCATTGTTGTTTTTTGGTTAAAAGTGTCATCCAGCTTTTCCCAGCAGTGGCGTGTGGCAATATTGATATTTGGGAAAACTTCTTTCACCAGGTTGTAAATATTGGAACCAAGGTTAAAAAAGGCTCAGAATACCATCTGAACAGATCACAAGTTCTTTAAGTTTAAAATTCCTGCGTAAAAGCACAGTAACCCGAGTAGTTAGTACTTATAGTTCTGAAGTTTATTCCTAACTCGCCTATTACGATGAGTTAGCATGTATTCTTGCTAGGCTCTGTTCACTTTCTAAAAACATGTGCAGTTTATGAAAAATTGAACTGTCCGTCGATGTGACTGTGTCTATAATCCAGAGATGAACAAATGATCGTAATTTTAACAAATATCTGTTTTCTACCCTTTCATAATTATGGCAGAAAAAGCGTTGATTCGCTAAAAATCGTGTTTCTGGAAACTGTATTATTCCGGTGTGACCCATTACACAAAGGGTTCAAACATCCCAAATTTAAATTTGAACTGCTGTTTATTACCATACTGCTTGAGAGATTTTAAAATATGAATATATCTTTGTTTCCTACAACAATGTGTCCTAAGTAAACCATTTATAAAGGCAAAATGAAATCAAAATAGTTTTTATTTTAGTGGCGATATTGTATATCCGGCTTTGGCAAATTTGTGTATTCAGATTTATTTTTAAACTGTTCTCGCTTGGTTGCTGAAAAATCTAAGTTGTGTGCTTAGGCTAAGACAATGAACCTTATGATTCTTCCATCATTTTTTAGCCAATCGACAATGTTGAAGTGAATAGGAGATCTTAGTGAATTGCCACCCTTGGCACCAAGTGTCATTTTGGTAAAAATTTAAACTAAAGCGAGTTGGTGAGCTTATATTTAGATAAGTGACGAATGTTACTGTCATCCTGTAGCATTTTTGTGTTAGCATCTGTTAAAATGAGTCATGGACCTTTGTTCAAAATGAATCAATGCTTTGACCACCATTTGAGGCACTTTGGTAACTAGAAACTATGTTCAAATTGAGTTGAAGAGTTTTAATTTAGACAAATGCTCCTGGGAGAAATTACTGGAGGACTTTTACGATTCCCATGGGAGAGCTCTGTGTTTATGAGTAGGGATGGTTCCCTGTATTGTTGTCATTTGCTATAGTGAACGTAGTCATTGTCTCATTGTTTCCATCGACAATAGAGAGCAATTTGTTAATACGTTGTACGGTACAGACTGTGCAGAGTCAAAACATCCAATGTCGTGTCGTACCACAATCCCAGGCCCCACTTTCTCATTAACATCAAAAGCCTCCTGTGACAAATTATACACAAGTCTCTGAAATACGACCCGTCCGGCCCGGTGCCACTGCAAATCCGGAGCCACAGCTGATTTGTAAATCCAATTACTCCACTGTCCGTAATGGATGAGTAGAGTGCCGGGATGTTAATTCAGCTGTCGTCAGCGTGTGTCCTTAAGGCCACAGGCTCGCCTATGACTGATATTCAGCATTTAGGCCAGATCTTCGAAAGTAATGCAACTATCTGAGGTGAGAGGTGGACAAAAGGAAGGGTGCTGGTGTGCGACCTTTGATGAACCGGTTTTGAAGTGTATCGTTCTAAAATGAACTAGGGGGAAATGATTCCTGGCAAGCATCAATGACAGTGGTGGTTCCTCAGCTTTCGGACAGCTCTGTCCTTGACCAACTATATCATCAAACATCAACTTTGCTTTTGACACACCCACATCGAGCAGCGGAGCGTGACCAAGTCAGAAACTATGTTGAAATGAGTTGAAGAGTTTCAACTTAGCTACATGTTTTGGGATTAATTACTGGAGGACATTTGTTGGAATAGTGTACATAAGTTATTCAACTTTACTATGATTTATGTGTGTTATATGTTTGCTTGAAATTTTGTTCTTACGAAATAGCAAGCAAAAGTTTTTCACTGCACTCTAGAGAGAACCAATGGTGTGAATGAGTTACAGATTTGACCCGAAGGCCAAGGATCTTTTCTTGAGTATAGCTAAAGAGAGTTAATCAGTCACATTTCAAATAATAAGTGTTTGTCCAAAAACTGGTTTCAACTGGAAATTCAACCTTCAACCATCCCCTAAACCCTTAGTGTTGAAATCACATTATAAACAGGGCATCCACTTTTCTAAATAAAAGGCCAAGAGAGGGAGACTGCTTTGGAGTGAGTTCGAGAACTGTAACCAAAAGTTTTCCGTTCACTTTCCTTGCAAGAAAACCATACACAATTCTCTGTGTCTTTTTTGTATACAGGTTTTTGTTACAAGTGTTGGGTTGAACCTGACACATTTTCGATTCCAAAGAGGACTCTGTGTTTAGAAGTAGGGATATTACCCCATGCCTCGTAGGTCTCCACTCTACAGAACTGCTCTCGCCACTTATGACAAGCAGAAAATGAAAATATGGGTACAAATAGCAAAGGAGAGTTTAAAAGTGATGAAATTAGCCTACTTTTAGAGCCAGTCAGAGCTAGTTTGAGACGTTTAAGCAGGAAACTGATATCTAACATGTGACTAGACATGAAGAAATGACGAGTTCGGACATCATGGCAGTATTGTTCCACTTATTGTTGACCGGTAGAGTTCAGAAGACACACACAAAAGAAAAATGTGAAAAGCTATCAGAGAACTGACAGAGCTGTTAATAAAATGCCTAAAAGTAAACTTGTTTGTTGTAAACATACTGGATATGACAGAGCAGTATGAGACAAATACGTATCATATTTATGCCAGCATTGATGCCTATTTAAACTAATAAAACATACACTGTACGTGTAATGAAGTTATTTAAAGTCAAAACTAAAGTGTCTTTGGCTCGCCAGATAGCCAATTCCTAAAATACGTACCGATATCCTTTAAGTACAGCATTCATTACCCCATATGCACTTATACTAAAATTAAACGTTAGGGTTCATGGGAGGTACTGTATGCCACTGCAGTACTTGCATGAATGATTCAGTTCTAAGAATAACATGAATTATCTCTCAAGAACTATCCTCTCCCTTTCGGCCTAGGAGCAAACAATTGCTCCAGAAATCCAATATTCTTTTTCCAATCGGATTAAGGCCTGCGACATAGCCAATGTTGTGTGGTCTCAGAAACAAACTTACACCTACATTAAAGGGGAAGAGAATATCATTTGTTGGGAACCAGAATGATCTTACAGTGTCAAAATGAGCAATAGTATCCACCAAAGAAATATATTGTACAATCATTTGAACTAGGGCAAGCACAAAAAGAAACACTGAATCTGGGGCAATTGTTCCTTTTGTTGTGGAATTTTTAAGTTTGTCCTAGCTTGTGTGTTTCCTCTACCTCAGCCGAAATTTGCATTACATTAGGGCTGAAAATAATGATTATTTTAATAAATCGATGAATCAGTGGATTACATTATTTTAAGTAATTGATTAATCATATTTTAATTTTTTTTGTTTCTTCTTTATTCAAATATTGAAGTTTTGATAGAAAAATATTGCACAAAACAAAAGAATATTCTATAATATCACGGTTCAAGGATCCCTTAACAATCTAGATCACCGGGTCACCACTTCTTGAGGTGTGTCTTGGGCAAGTACAATTTTTTTCAAATAGATTGACAATAAGGAAAAATACAAATGTATGCTATTCACTTACAAATACAGATTGTAAAATACTTGTTATATAAGGTGCAAAATAAAAGAGGCAACATCGTAGGAGAATGCGAGTATTCCGGATCAATAGGACATAAAAAAAATGTCGTCTCAAGTCACCCTCAACTGGATCAAAGTGGTACTACATGCATGTACCCTTAAAAACAGCCCGACTACACAACAACATCCCAAATAAATTCAGTGAACTCTTATTTGCGTGGAAATCATTTGCCGAGTGACGCTTAAATCGCGCCACACAACGAATCGCTGATGTAATTTCTCATCTCATTAGCTACACCGCTTGTCCTCAGTGGGGTCGCGGGGGTGCTGGAGCCCATCCTAGCAATCATCGGGCAGTGGGCAGGGGACACCCTGAACTGGTTGCCAGCCAATCGCAGGGCACATGGGGATAGACAACTCACCCGCTCATTCACACCTATTTTGGACCGGCCAATTCAACTGAAATGCATGTTTTTGAAATGCGGGAGGAAACCGGAGTGCCTGGAGGAAACCCACGCAAGCACGGGGAGAACATACAAACTCCGCACAGGAAGTCTGGAGCTGGATTTGAACCCCTGCAGGACGTTCCCAAGACATGAACTGTGCCGCACATTCGCTAACCACTGCGCCGCCGTGCTGCCCGCTGATGTAATTTGTAGCCAACTATTTAATAATCAGTTTCAATTGATTTTATAGATTTGTTGTTGCAACCCTACATTTCATTCAGCCACGTAAGGAACAGTACAGAAACTATTCCGACTACAGGACCATTATAGAACATTTTAGTATCTTTCCTATAAAGAAACCGATGCGGGAAAACGTCAGTTGCTTAGTTCAACCAAGCTCAAAACGGATTTAGAGACAAGCTGTAACAAAATTGTGGGACAGAACTGTGTCCTATTCCAAACCGACTTGGGATCATCTTCTCCTAAGTGCTGCCTTCAATTCCAGAGAAAGTGGCATGGGGGGAGAAGTAACAGTAGCTAGCTTTAAAATGTGCTTGGTGTTACGTGAGCAAACCGCTCATTGCTGTAAACATGCAAGTAGGCACAGGGCCCCCTTTGTGCTATAACCCTACGGATAGATTGTTTATTCCACTCCACGGCTATAAAGGTTCCTTCACATCGACAGTGCACGTGTCACGCACTTGTTTGTATAATTAAAAAAAAAATAAACACACAGACACAAACAAACCTTCCAGCCACTTTCCTGCAGAAGGCCCAACAGATGGTGGTTCCGAATATGAAAGAGTGTTTGACCAAATTAAACAAGCCAAATGTTATGTTTTAGTGCAGCGCTGGGATACCAAAGACCCGTTGCAATCTCCAGCCCAGAAGAGCATTCAATCTGGAAATATTAATAAAAGAATAAAAAGTGCTAATTCGTATTCAAATGCTAACCTTTCAGTGTATTTGGGATACGTGAGTTCTAACTCTCTAATTCAGTTAGACAATAAAGTTCTATTTCATGTTACCTTGGCTGACCGTAAATAGATTAAAGAATTCAAACGTGATGTTACGTGATTAAGAATGTCGACTGCAATCACCTTAAATTTTATTAGCTTAGCGTGGCAGTAAACAAAAGTGACTCTTATTTGCCAAATAGCTAACTCCGCTTTATTGTAGTGTTCAATTTGTTTGCTCTGTGTTTCTTTTCCATCTTTTTATTTGTGAAAAAGAATCTTTTGTGGATAAATGTTGATTTATATTTTACATGTATTTTGTAATTTTGCCAAATGTGGCTGCTAATTGTCCATGCACTATTTTTGATTTCACTATTTTTCTGATCGTCACGTTATTTTCGAAAACTACTGGTGCACTAAGAACTCAAAACAGTCTTCGAGCACTCTGTTGTGAATAGTGCCCATTTATCTTAATATTTTTTTATATTATTTTCATCTTTTTTTTTCTTTTAAGTATTTTATTACATGTTTATTGGAGTAACACAACCAATCTCATTATAAAAGCTGTTTACTATGTTGTTATTAATGGCAATAAAGACAATTCTGATTACTGTGTAAGGTGCACCGGGTTATAAGGCGCAACCCCCAGAAATTTTTTTTGTCCTATATTTTCCATACATAAGGCGCACCGGAATATAAGGCGCTACTGTGGGAATGTCAACAAAACAGTCAGATAGTTCAGTCAAACTTATAAACTCCTTAACATTCGGACGGCTCGCAAAGTAGCAAATACGTGTCTCAGATACGTAAGGACACGGTGTCTGTTCGATGTCACCAATCACTCAAATGCGTCATTCCATATATCATTGGGAAGGTTAAACTCTTGGGATTCAAGAAATGCCAACCATTACTTAATTTCGATTATCTTTTTCGCTGACAACGGTGTGGACAGCAAAGTAAGAATTTCATTGGTTCTTTACTGTGCATATGACAATAAACTTTTCGAATTGAATTGAATTGAAAAATATACTCATCACAGAAAAATCAAGATCAGTCTGAAACAAAATTCCGGGAAAATATGAAACCGGGGTAGCTCACCAAAGTCGTCTTGCAGCCATCACATTCAATAATAATACACAACCATGGTCTTCTTAAATCCGTGAGTGTAGTGAATCCAACCGTGTAAAATATTTACACACTCCAAAACGCGCAATAATGCCGACAAATAAAAGAAAAATCCGCCGAGACGCATCTGCATCGATGATTGTTGCTTGTTTCTAGCTGTCTTTTTAGCCCCATAATTCCTGTTTACAAATACAGAATAGTGTATTTGTGTTTTCTCCAGGCCGTGGAGCAACCAAACATGTGATTCACATTCATCTATTTCGGCCAGTTGCAGGCTTTGTTTTGCCCCACTTTAGTCTATGTGAGCCTGTAAATGCTAAAAAGGACCCGCCTCCTTTACTTCCGAATAACTTTAGCCAATAGTGACTGAATCAAATGATGATTGACACATTGTTTAGGAAATGACACGCCGGTATATATATATCCCAGCATACACCGCGGACTACTTTGCCTACCAGAGAAAAATGAGTTATGTTAAAGGGATATTGTGTATAATTCAGTGCCTCCTAGAGTTAAAAAAAAAAAAAAATCTTCATGAAAAAAAACTTCATTTGAAAAAAAAAAAAAAAAAAAAATCATGTATCACAAAAACATTTTTGCTACACCCATTCATTTGTATATCATTTTATATATCATTCCGTCTACGGTTTACTGGGCCAGTTCTTCACCCCATGGTATAAGCTATGGAAATCTGCACTCTCGCTCTCGATTACAGCAACGCGATGGCTGTTCTCCAAACAAACAAAATCTCCTGACTCGGTATGTTCCCCGGTCTAGCCCACATAACCGCATTGTCTGTTTTTGCAATCCGCTTCATGGAAGAAATGTCGAGTATATTAATCTTTGTGGGGGAAACGTGTGTTCCAGGCCAGGAGGATCTGGTCTTTCACAGTCATAAATTACGACAAGGATTTCCCAAGGTTTAAGAAACGCGTTCCACTGGATGGGCCTGATTAATGTGTTTTATAAAATATTTTCTTTCCAGGGTAAAGAATAAAACCTATAAAAATGGAACTTAAAGAGACACTTTGATTTTGGGGAAAAACAGACAAACACAGAGTTCACAATCAAAGAATATAGAGGATTTTTTTATATCTTGTGGTTATAATCGTTAATCATCAGTTCTTGGCACTAACTCTACAGATTATTCTAAACATGAATGTGCATGAGCATAACATGTTGTATAATTGAAAAAACGAAATCATATTGTTCTTTTTTTTTAATAACTGTTCACCATGGTAAATGTAATACTGTCTTGAGAGGTAATAGCATTATTCAAATTAGGACAAGTCATAAATATGCATGTCGGAGGACTTTTCTTCTACTCTGGAAAATTGTTTTCGTTATTTCCGTTGTGGGTTGGTGGTAACTGCGTCATGCGTGACTCATAAGAAACATCTTTATAATATACTGTTGCTAAATGTATTTCTATAGTGGAAAAAGGTTGTTATTGTAATATTATACTATGTCACTGCATATGTAAATGTAAATGTCTCTATTTACACAGCGCTTTTCAAGTCGGTGAAGACCTGCCGCTTTACAATATGCTTCACACTTTCCCTTTTACACACACTAACTAACCCATAGCAGCGTCAGCCATGCTCATCGGGGACATTAGGGATTCAGTGTCTTGCCCAAGGATACTTCGACATAACAAGGAGGAGCCGGGAATCGAACCTGCGACCTCTTGATTCCAAAACGAGCGCTTTACCTCCTGAGCGAGTACTTTCGATTTTTGTTTTTATTTAGTCTTATTTGGGGCGGCAGTAGAGTGGTTAGCGTGTCCGCTGCACAGTTCTGAGGTCATTGGTTCAAATACAGATAACAGCCTTCCTGTGCGGAGTTTGCATGTTCTCCCCGTGCTTGCGTGGTTTCCTCCCATGCATGTCAGGTTAATTGGCTGGTCCAAATTATCCCTAGGTGTGAGCGAGCGAGTAAGTAATTTGTCTCTGTGTGCCCTGCGACTGCCTGGCAACCAATTCAACTGCCCGAAGATAGCAGGGATGGGCTCCAGCACCCCCGCGACCCTTTAGTGTACAAGCTGTTCAGATAATGGATGGATGGATAGTTTTTTCTTTTACTCTTTAACTGCTTCAAAATATTGTTTTCCGACATAGCTTTTAACCCTGGGGTGTTTTTCTGTGGTAGCTTTTCTAGCATAATGTTTTATTACTATGGTAATAACAGTGTGCATGCATGCATGCCAACCTTCCTTTTATATCATCAATAAAATGTATGTTGTTTTCAACAATTCTCAGTTTTAGTGGTTTTACTTGATTATAAATAAAACAAAATCGCTGCGGTCAGTTCAGCGCAAGGTAGGAAATCACGAGAGGGTAGTACAGTTTGGCAGAACACAAGTCCTTGACATTGGGATTGTGTAAAGTAGTGATTTTTTATGAAATGAAATGATCTGCATTTATATAGCGCTTTTCAAGTCAAGACTTCCCAAAGCGCTTTACAGTGTGCTTCACATTTACCAATAGCAGCCATGTAAGGCGCTAACCTGCATATTGGGAGTATTAGGGGTTCAGTGTCTTACCCAAGGACACTTCGACATGTAACACGGAGGAGCCGGGATTCGAACTGCGATCTCTTGATCCCAAGACGACCACTCTACCTCCTGAACCACTGCCCCCCCCCCCCTTTTACTTGTGTTTTATCATAATCTACTGTCCTAGTATAAAAATGATTGTCAGTCACTTTTCACTGTGAATCAAGCAACTTTGTTCTGTACCTCATTTGTGCCCAGAATATTCCAAATCAAAACCTTAACTGCTCAACCTCGGCGTTTTTTTGTTTTTTGTTTTTAGTTAAATGAACATTTGGAGTCCCTTCTCTTCATTATAGTCTCTAAATGGTGATCACATATGCGTGTTTAGCAAATGATTTCTAGTGTACAGTACAGTGTAGTTGCACGACTGTAATAAGGTATAAATATAACATGCAAGATGGTAAACATACAAGTTTAAGACCAATTGTCGCCACATCAATCATATTGGTCAATTAAAGTAACCATTGCACAAAACAGTGCAGTGATATTCGCCAAACATCCTGGATTCAAGGTGTGAAGGGGGCTGAAACGTAGCACAGATTGCCTGGTGTGAGTATACTGTTAGACACCTCATTAGAAAGTGAAAGGAGTGAGCTGCTTATAAAAGCCAGAGCCAGGTCTGGTGTATTTCTAGAGCGGGATGGTGTGAACACCAGGCACTTAGAGGTTATAATAACACTTTTATGAGAAAATGACACAGAAACGTCCGCTAGCATAAAGAAGCAATACTGAGATGTGTTGGTTACTTTTATGAGTAAAATTTCAGCTTCAAAGTAGAACAAAAATCGGTGGGTAAATTCATCACTCAGCATTATCACAAGAATTATTTGCAGCAGTGGCATGTAACTTCACCAATGTACATGAGCGGTTTCCCGAATCCCGGTGGTGATCCATCATACTACATCTTGTCTGACCGCTTTTGTTAAAATTGCTGGCCTACGTTGCACAAAAGACCTCTTGGGAATGGCACCCTGCCAGGTAGGCGGAAAGTTTTTGCAAGCCAAGTAGGGCAAACTAAGTGTAGCTACAAGTGCCTGCACCAGCAAGTATAACAATATCATAGGCACAAAATCACTCGCTTTAACAAAGATTTGTGAAACGCTCACTTAAATTTAAAATGACTAGCAGCCAAAAATTCCAATTTGTCCTAAAAGGAGGACTTCGGAAATATGCTTTAGCCACAAATGGGAGTGTAACCATAGAACAAAACACTATATAACTTTTCCGTTCCATACCTTGCACATTCATTCATGTTTTGAAAGGTCTCGTCAGTTTACAGGTCGTAAAAGTTGATCGCCACCCACAAGTGAGCGTCAGGAAGATTTATTGGTCTTGTCAAATATGAGGAATGTCATTGTCGCTTCTCTATCCCTTGCGCATCCACTCCTTTCTATTTTTTCTGCAACAACAACAAAGTCTAATACAACAAAAATTCTAAATATTTGCATTCATATTTGATTGATTCACAAGGGATACATAATAAACAAGCTACCAATTAGAGAATGTTTAGAATTGTTATTTACCCCGAAAAGTTTGAGTTAGAGCTCAATGGTTTGGATAAAATGCATCATTCCCCAAAAAACCGGGACATTAAAACCATGCCTCATAAACACCCAATTACCCAAATGGCAATGCCTTTAACTAGATCTACTCAGGCAAGTCACAGCAGCACCTTGAGAATCAACCTATGTTTAATTCATGTGATAAAATAACACAGTCTCCAATTTTAAAAGTTCTATGAATTGTTATCTTTAGAAAATGGTCCAGCAAGAATACTTTAAAATAATCTTACTGTATTTTCCGCACTATAAGGCGCACCTAAAAGCCTTTATTTTTTTCAAAAACAGACCATGCGCCTTATAATACAGTGCGCCTTATATATGGATCAATATTAAGTCTCAAAGTCTTGCAACTAAGGCAAGCAGCCGCCGACTAGATTTTCCCCCGAAGGCGAAGTCGTCCGCGGTGAATGCTGGGATACATATGCCGGCGTTTCATTTCCCAGCCAATGTGTCAATCATCATTTGAATCGATCACTATTGGCTAAAATTATTCGGAGGTAAAGGAGGCGGATCCTTTTTATCATTTACAGGCTCGCATAGGCTAAAGGGGCAAAACAAAGCCTGCAATTGGCCGAAAAAGATGAATGTGAATAGCAAGTTTGGTTGTCTACGGCATAGATCAAAAATGTTTTACTATTCTGTATTTGTAAATATTTTACTCTCCTGGATTTACTACACTCACAGATATAAGAGGACCATGGTTGCACATTATTATTGAACCCAACAACTTCAGTGAGCTACTCCGGCTATATATTTTCCCAGTATCTTGTTTCAGAGTGATATCAATGTTTCTGTGAAGAGTCTTTTTTAAATCAAACTCAATTCCAAGTGTTTATTGTCATATGCACAGTAAAGTTGCGAGCGAAAAAGAAAATAGAAACTAAGGAATGGTTGGCATTTCTTGAATCCCAAGACTTTAACCTTCCGAATGATATTTGGAACGATGCATTTGAGTGACATCGTTCAGACACTGTTTCCGTATATGTCTGAGACACGTATTTGCTTCTTACCCCCTTAACATTCTTTCTGAATGTTAAGGGGGTAATAAGTTTGACTGAACTATCTGACTGTTTTGTCCACGTTCCCATTGTAGTGCCTTATAATCCGGTGCGCCTTATGTATGTAAAATATAGGACCAAAAACTATTTTTTGGGGGTGCGCCCTATAACCCGGTGCGCCCTACAGTGTGGAAAATACAGTAATTGTTTCTTTAATCATTAGTAGCAAGCATGTGCAGTTTTCATTTTCATACAGTACATCACAGCTAACCAGCATGTTGCTTGCTAAACATCAGCTAACATAATAAGCTAAAGGAGTGGTGTATGTCTCAATATTCCAATATTTCTTGTCCAGACGTTCAGATAGGGGATTCACAAAACACTATATAACTTTAGGCCAGCTTTTCCTGGCATGTTTTGGTCAATTTTAATCAATTTAAAGCATTAAAACTAAGAGGCACTGAATCAACACCTAAATCTCTAATCCCACTGTTTCATATTCCACCAAATGCAGATTAACGGGCGGAGATAACAGTTCATTGAGTTCACTAGCCAAAAAAAATAGCTAATCCTCCTGGGGAATATAATTCTCTGATACTTTAGAATAATCCAACCATACAAAAAACTGAAACTTTAGATGACGTGCTGTGGTCCTGTCCAGTCCATTATGCTTGCCTGCCCAGAAATGTAATCGGAGTCTAAATGCTCCAATTGTCAAGTATATTTTTGGAAGGATCAATGAACTTTGATCACAGCTTTTTGAATTACACTATATTTAACGTTTGAAAAACTAGCAGGATATACTGTTTTGCTTGTTTGAGACTTTTGGATCAAATCTTGCAATCACACCTTAATGCTTTCAGACTGGGTAAGGCTGATATCTCATTTAGGAAGAGAGGTGCATAGATAAACCTTGATAGTGAGTTTATATGACACCTACTACTGAAGCATGAGACCTAATACACACTGATATTTACCCTGTAATAATATTGTAATACTAGTAATAATAGTCTGTGTTTTGCAATAATCTGTGGTCTATGCCGTCCTTTGAGACTCTTTGTGATTAAGGGCGATACAAATAAAAATAAACTTGACTTGACCCTATTATATAACATAAATGCTAAGGTTTAAGATTTGTTTGGTTACTTTGAAAGAGCTTTAGAGAATCACCAAAAATGGTGTGCAGGTCAGAGTCTGGT
Organism: Urocampus carinirostris; assembly: GCF_059441175.1. NCBI lineage: Eukaryota > Metazoa > Chordata > Actinopteri > Syngnathiformes > Syngnathidae > Urocampus > Urocampus carinirostris. The sequence goes on along the minus strand of NC_142357.1, from coordinate 33,980,492 downwards.
CCTTGGGGCCCTGAGTTCGTAACCTGTCATTTTCATGTGGGTCGGTGTTTAAACGCAGGGAACTTGCAACCGAGCGAACGGTATAATCCGGCATCTTTAGAGCACTTTGAATGCGCTGCGCTCAAAGTGACTGTCAGAAAGGGTTTAACTCAGCAGGCAATGCAAGCAGGCTCCATCCCACCTCATCGCTTCACGGAATCAGGCTGGCGGCTCACAACGTCTCTTGTGGAGCTCCTCAACTTGCGGGGTCCTTAGCTTTAATTTCAAGGTTCCCTGCCTGGTTGCTTATCAGGAAAGCGATTAAGGCATGAAGAGCTTGAGCTGTATCGCCGATAGCCTCCGCAGTTCTTGTCATAGGGGTTGCCAAGCTCTTAGAGCCTTGGATTCCAGATGGTAAAATGCTGCTGCTGCGACATCCGAGCCCGTAGATCCTCGGAGGGAACTTTCAACTCTGACTATTATACTTTCTTGTTGACCGTTTGATGTTAGCGAGACATCGGCGAAATCTTTGTTATTCATTCGAAAACAATTGCACAGCACTCTAGCTTTGGGGCTTATACATGTGAGCAATAGGCACAGAAATAAACAGCAATCATTACTCTGCATTAGCATGCTAAGGAGATTCAAGATTGGCGAGGCAAAGAGGAAACAATCACATTTTTACCTGAACAGGATTTAACCGCTGGCGTGTGAAGGGAAATTGAGTGCCTATAGTTCACTTGCTACCTCACATAAGATTGGCATAACTGGGTTTTGTTGGTGGTTCTGTACAGCTCTGGCACGATTCCAGCGCAAGGAAAAATCTTTCCTGAGGTGTTCTCGGTAGTGAATCGTCCATCCTTGATTAATTTGAGTCACAGAGACTCAACTGAGTCATGGTGTATCCGGCATCTTGGCAAATCTGCATCGTCCCATCCACACATCAAAGGTTGTATTTATGCTAACTGAAGCATTGAGACTAGCTGCGGATCATGCATGAGTAAACACTGTTATTGATGATCATGGACTTAGTTTGAACTGCTTTAAACCGAAAAGCAAAAAAATGGGACTATTTTTGGTCATAAAGTGTTTGTTCCCTTGCCGTATTGTGGTTTTGACTTCCATGTCCTCCGATTAAAAACGGTCAACCTAATAATGAATGAGACTTAATTTATTTTCCTTTTGCCATTAATTAAAGAAAGATCTATTCATCTCAATCACCAATATCAAGGAAGTACATGCTTGCTTGCGTTCATTTCTGTGACCTGTTTTCAAAGTGTGCTGTATGTGGCTTTCCAGAAGCATAGACAGACTACATCTAGATAAATACAAAAGGTACATCCAATATATATGGACTATAGTAGCATTTTCGTCTTGAGGCAAGAAAATAAAAACGTGACGTTCCAGAGAAATCAACCAATAAACAGAAGGCATTTTTAACGAGTACACCAGAGTTTATGTGTATCATTGGTCTCTACGCTATGGGTCCCAAAGTGCTTAGCAGCCTAAAACTATCCCAGATGAGTGAAACCGAGGACATGTAAACAGATTCCTTGCGTTATGCTATAGCACAAATAGTTCCTACTTAGCGGGAATTCACTTAATACGGGTAGATTATGCGCAAAAATCGAGGGAATACTGTATTCTCGTTCTATATTTTGTTTTTTTTGTTAAAATCTTCACCTTCAATTTGTGTCACTATGATACAATGCATCCCATTGAAATAATCCGTTTAGACACCCGCAAACAATCGTTAATAAGAGTTGTCAGAACTTTACCAATTAAAATGGGTGAATTTCCACAAAGCTGTCAGGCCTGACGTTGCAAGCAACAGCCGGTCATCCGCTCTGCATTCAGTGCTCATTTGTTCTGTGGCGCTATCGTCCGCTGCCAGAGATGAAATATTTACGCGCTCCTCACGAGCTAGCACGGTGCAACTTTTAAAAAGAAACAACCCCCTTCCACTCGCTCCCTCGTGCCATTAAAGGGCATCTAATAGATGCTGATTGATCAGAGCGAATAGACTGCCGGATGGAGCTTCTTCTCTTCCTGTCGTCCGCACAAGAGCACTCAGAGGATTCATTCTTTTAAGATGTAGTAGGGAAGAGAATACATTTTTGTGCAGAAAGATTATTAAACTTAACAGCAAACTTTGAAGACTTAGAAAAAAAAAATCACAATGCCAGAAGTGCTACAGTCAACCATATCCTCACAAAAGTCATATTTAAGGTACCCTAAGGCAATGAAATATGCAGTTATGCGTCAAGGTTTGCAAGTTCAATTTGCATTCTGCACTTTAACAAACAACACTGAACAGCAGAGGTTAATGTCACAAATATTTTTGCATGGGTTTTTCTTGACTGGATAGGCTCACTTCCCTTACACAGATAGTCAAGCCTCGTAATATTAAAGCCAAAACAGCTGGCAAAGTGCATCAGTTAGCTAACAAGTGCAGCTAAAAATTCCAGGTACACACACACGCATATATATACATATATTCATAAATATATGCTCGCCCTACTTACGATCATTCGACTAACGAAAAACAGTAGATGCGAACATTTTTTCCGGGGTGGCGAAAAATATCCGGACATTGCTGTAAGTTAGATTTTGTATTATGTGCACATTTTTCGGAATACAAGACAGTACTGTAGTTCTTCTTTCCGCCACTACCGGCGTGTGGCACTGTGAGAGCTCACCCAGTGTCCACCCCGAAGAAGAAATCCGACTTTTGCTTCCTAGTTGGTGTGTAAACATACTACGTGTACTGTAACCCTAGCACGCTAAGAACTTTGACATTTTTATTGTTTAATATCTTGTGCACCCATTCAATATGGCTAGTGTAAAGTATAAAGAAGAGGCGAGTCGTTTCTTTTAAAATTAAAGTGGAATAAGAAAGCTTGATGCGGTTGAGAAAATGGTTGGATCACTTTTTTCCGTCCACTCTACCACGGAGTAGGACCTCTTGAAGCGCATCTTCCAAAAGTAAGTTAAACTCAACTTTATCTTTGTAGAGCATATTATTTGACGAAATGTTTATTTTTTACTACAAAACAATACAGGTTACTTATACGAGCCTTAAACATACTTATATAAACGTTAAACATACAAAAGCGAAGCAATTTACGAACAAATTCAACTTACGATCGTCCGGAAGTAGGGCAGCGTCTGTATTTATATATTACTGTATATAATAGATGTATATCTAGATTATATATAGAGATTATTAGTCATAAATGCTCAAGCAATGGTAAAAAATGTCTAACAAGTATTGTATTGATGAAGAGATTTGAGAGAAACTGAAGGAACTCTAAACGCTAAGCTCTATTCAAACAAACTGCAACCCTTCAAGATTGGTCTTCAGTGAGGTAAGTTTTTAAACTTTACACAAACATCTTTTTTTAAAGTATTCCTTGTCTTTCATGCAGAATTTTTTTTTGAAAAGAAGTTAAAAAAAAAAATATTCATGTTTTGTACTCATTGATGGACGGAAAAGAAAGTTCACTAGATCTTGTTGGCCAAACGAGGGACATGAGGCTGTGCAAGCAACTATATCATTTTTTTGAACTCGCACTAAATTGCAGGAAAGCAATTTTCAAGCCCTTTCAGAGAAAAACAGCAATCAAGTCAATTGTGCGCTTTGATTACATTTACAAGGGGAACACAACATTAAACCAAGCCAGAAATCTAAGCTGGAGTTCATGTGACAAAACTGAGCCTTCACTCATACAAAACAACACTTGTCGTAATTTAAATCTGAAATTATACAGAATGGAACCACTTTCCAAAAACAACTACTGCGAGTACCAGCATTTAAACAAAATTTGAACTTTACACTGAGGAGAAACAAAACCATTTCTTTTACTTTTAAGACTGACACGCAAAATGTCAAAAAGCCAACAACGCCGTGGGACATCTGAAGTAAATTAATGAATGGTAGAAATACAAACAAGCATTTCATTCAGGAAATGAAGAAAAGAGACCAGATCGGTTTGAGGACCAGACCGCAGACAACCTAAACTCTATATGAGAAATTGACTATAAATACAATTGTTTTTTTTTTTTCTAACAACGTAGAGAACATTGTTTAAAAGATCATATGTGGCACTTCAGGATAATCATTTAATAAAAATGACAATAAAAGAAAACTGAGATGGATAGGCAATAATTACACAGTAGTGATTGTAGAATAGCCTTAGTTATAAGTTCATTAGAAATAGTACCAAAAAAGAGGGCAATGACAGTTAGCAGCAACATTGTGAAAAAATAAGTGAGGGTAATTGATCATGCATTTTTAATACATAGCCAATATCTTATTTTCTTGTGAGTTTCTTTATGATGGTATTGGCTCTGGGAAAGAAACTGAAGTGAGTAGAAAAAAATCTAGAAGATTAACGTGCATTCCCTTTCAAAGCATGAACTTTCCATGTTATTGCTTGGCCTAAAACAAGCCCCAGCATAAGTTACTATTGGGCTCAGAAGATTGTCAAACAGACGAAACTGTCCCGAAAAGACCCAAGACAGTTCCAGCTTAACAATGCTTTGAGAAATCTGCAGCTGACACAGAAAAAAACATTTCTTTAAAAGTTAACTGGTAAGATACCAATTTTTGGTTTAAGACATCAAATAATTTTGAGCTTGCAAGGTGAACAAAAGACTGTACAAAACCCTCAAGATGTAAGAATCCAAACTGTTCTAAGGACTCAGAACATTGCCGAAAAGACAAAACTGTCCCCGAGAGACCTACGACTGCTCCAGTTCAACAATGCTTTAAGAAATCTGCAGTTGACAAACGAAAGGTAACTGATTGGTCAGTGATAAGTTAATAGTTTAAGACATCAATGAATTTTGAGCTTACAGGGAGAACATAAGACCGTACAAAACCCTCAAGATGTCAAAATCCAACCTGGCTTAATGGTCCTCCCCTGTCACTTGTTTTTATTAAAATTTCCTAGGTTACAGAAATCACAACAACCCTTACAGAACTGCAACACAATTGGCAAATGGTGACAACGATGCAACAAACGCTCAATCATTGTCGAAATAAAGAAGAACTGTGCACAATAACAGGCAGAAGAACCCAAACATGGCATCATACGCAGGTCTTTAATACTCAAAATAGAAGCGCATCCTTCATTGTAAGCATTCAGACATTCAGATTAGAAACAAATGTAGCACTAGTTCAGAATCAAGTTCAAATGATATTCTTACCGGTCAGTTTTGTCTCTGTGCCACATACAGAAAACACAGACAACTGGCAAGGAATCAAGATTGGAGAACATCAGCATTTGATCAGACCACAAAGCCTGGCAGATGACCTCCTAAAAGATGGTCATCTGAGAGACATCGAACCAAAAGACAACCACTTTGTTTCCCTAAACACTTGCCGGCCAACAACGCTGCGGGACGTCTGGTAAAGTCTAAACACAGTAAATCCCAACACAGTTGAGCTGTTAACAGGAACTGTTCAAAACAGTAATCCTGATAATGAGATCCTCTGAGAGCAACAAAAACCAGGACGATCCACGCATAGGAAAACAAACCAGCCGGAGCATCAGGATGAAACTCGACCGTATCCAACACGGGGTGTGATAAACAAACCCACAGCGAGGATCCGGCGCCTCGTGTATAGCTGCAATGTCAATCAAAAAAGGGGGAAACGCTGCGCATCTGGTCCACGCCCGTGACAAAAGGTTATGAGGGTGATTTCATTCAATGACCGTTGACGCCAAACCCCAAGAAAAGTTGCAAACACCTACCTGTGTACTGCAACAGAAACATTGTCCAAAACTGCTCGGGGATGTGATGTTTTTCCCACCCCCCTTTTTGGTGTGGACGTGTGTGGTCCTCCCTCTTGCTGCTAATAAATCCCGGGATGGAGACAGCGATCGTCGTCCCCACTTCTCCGGTCCGCTCTGCTCGGCAGGCTGAGCTGCAATGACAGCGCAGCGGCCACACCGCGCACAGAAACCGACTCTCTTGTGTTTTTCTTTTTTTTCTTTTCAACCGGGGGTGGGGGGTTGTTTCTCCGACTCTCCCTCCTCTTTCTCTCTCTCGTTTTTAAAGCCCTCGCAAGGTAATTTAGTTCCAGTTGGTCCACATCCGCGCGTGAGGAGAGCGCGAGACGCCGACGACAAATGATCTTAACGCAGCTGCAGAGTAGAGATGCACGGGCGCCCTCCCCCTCAAAGACTGAACTCTCTGGATCCGTTGAGAGAAAAGGAGGGAGGGGAGAGAGTAAGAGAAAGAGAGAAATACGTTGTAGTCATACCAAGTCTTCTAAGCAGCTCTTAAAAAAAAAAAACATATAAATATCAACATCACCATGTTTTTATCCAAAACATAAAAATAAAACAACTCAATAAACGAATGAATAAGCTGGTGTGAAAAAAGTTTTGAGGGGCTATCGAGAGGTTCTACCTCATTCTGCCAGTTGGGGGCTCAGCAGCACGCAGATGCTCAGCTCGTACTGAATGTGTCTCCCAAACAGTTTTGAGCCAAAGGAAAAATTGAGATGAGGAAAAGTTAGACTGTACTCACCCCCATAAGTACAATAATAATAACAATAATAACCACAAGTAAATATTGTCTTTGTAATATGAAAGCCATTACTCTGAAATTTGCTTTGTTTGTCTGAATCTAACTGTTTTACCTATGAGTTAAAGAGTTATCAATGTTTTAAAAAATGTTAACATCAGATACATTGTTTTCATTTTTTCATATTACTTTGGGTTAAATGAAAAAAATGGAGGCAGCACGGCAGCGCAGTGGTTAGCGCATGTGCGGCACAGTTCATGTCTTGGGAACCTCCTGCGTGGGTTCAAATCCAGCTCCAGACTTCCTGTGCAGAGTTTGTATGTTCTCCCCGTGCTTGCGTGGGTTTTCTCCGGGCACTCCGGTTTCCTCCCACATTCCAAAAACATGCATCTCAGGTGAATTGCTCGGTTCAAATTGTCCCTAGGTGTAAATGAGCGAGTGAGTTGTCTGTCCCCGTGTGCCCTGCGATTGGCTGGCAACCAGTTCAGGGTGTCCCCTGCCCACTGCCCAATGATTACTGGGATGGGCTCCAGCACCCCCGCGTCCCTACTGAGGATAAGCGGTGTAGCTAATGAGATGAGATGAGAAAAAAATGGAGTTGTTTGTTTCCAATGACAGTGACAATATGCTGTTCTTTAGTGTAACCTTTCGGTATCTGATCAGTTCTGTAAAGGTTTATCTATCTATCTATCTACCTTGGTCATATCCCTCAAGAGGGGTGACCGACAGCAAGGCAAACACGTAAACAAAAACAAAGAAAAGAAAAAAAGGAAAAAGTTGCAAAAAACACAAAAAAATGACCATGGCCAACCCAAATGCCCAAACACCCAAACAAGTTAAGCCCCTCGGCACCCAAGTCGGTCATGCTTTCGTCCCTCCAGATGAAACGGGACATAAGAAAGCGGCCATGTCACTCGGGTCAGGGTGACACGACATACTCTTCTGTTTAACAGCAGTGCCCGACAGCTTACACTGGTTTACCCCTGCTGCATCATAGAACACGTCCAAACATCCCAATATCCATTCAAAACACCTCTCCACTCATTCCTATCACCAACAATAGCTCTAGCTTCCACTATACTTAGACCTCTTTCCTGCAGAGCACTCATAACACCATCCATCCACGTCAATCGCGGCCTTCCTCTTGATCTCCTTCCATTTACTTCTGCTCTGTAGATCCTCTTCAGCATTCGCTCCTCATCCATCCTTTCCATGTGTCCAAACGAACCGAGTACTCTCTTATCCACACACTTGCTCAGTTCCACTACTACTCCAGGTCCATCTCTCACAATTTCATTTCTCAATCTATCCAATCTTGTCACTCCTAACATACTTCTCAAACACATTTAATTTCCTTCTCAAATCTGCGTTCAGGCTCTAAGTCTCTGCACCATACAACACAGACGGCACAATCAGACTCTCATACAGTCCCCTTTTAACATCCATACTCATACACTTGTTGCTTATCACTCTCCTCAGAGCAACCAAAACCTTGCTTCACTCTGTGCAATACCTCGCACTTCATTCCACCAACTGCAGCCACATCACAACCCAAATACCTAAAGCTTTCAACTTCTTCCAGCTCCTGCCCATGCAACCTTATTTCTAACGCCATGCCCAATCCAACACAGTAACACTTCATCACCTTACTCTTCCCAACATTCACACATAACTTACGCCTATCACACACTCTTCCAAACTCCATTACCAACCTTCTCAATGTTAATCAGCCACAAGCGCTGTGTCATCTGCACACAACAACTGACTTACTTGCCACATCGTTCCACTGTTATCCATCATCTCTATACCTCTGCCAAATACTCTTGCAAATACTCTGTAAAGGCAATCTGAAACTAATTTGATTGGTTTGGCTAATTGGATTTGTTATGTGTTTGGACAATTTACTAAACTGTAACTAAATTAAGATAAATATTTTTGGATATTTTCTGACACCTGTCTGGCCATACTATATTGATCCGATGGTTTTAAATAATTTTTGGTTTTGGAAAACCCTTCTCATTGTTCCAAATGTATCAAGGAATGACAAAAATGTTTGACAAAATAGTCAAAGATTAAAATCAATATCTGCAGCAACCCTAAAATCAAAGACTTTGTGTAATGGCAGTAAATCGTGTATACTGTAGTTCCAAAAGTATATTTCCTTATTGTTGTTATTGGAATCTTATTTTATCTAATACATTGATTTATCTAAGAAAATCGTATATTGACTATTGGGTACAGCCATGCGACTTAGCAACAGTAGCAATTTTTGCGCCTTTTTGGTGTTTCTTGATAATAGCAAAATTCATTTTCTTGGTTTATCATGTTTTAACTTCTCTGTTTAGCAAGCCTTGGGATACAGTACAAAAAATACACAATTGTATGTCCAATTTGCAAAGTCTTTAGGGAGCACACAACTGAATGAAGAGAAAGGCCTGGTGGGAGATAATTCAGCAACTAGCATACCGGGATGCAGACCAATACAGTGGAACCTCTGTTTTCGAACGCCTCTCAGTTCGAACAAATCGGTTCTCTACCAAAAATTTCGAGAAATTCTTGCTTCGCTGTTCGTTCCAAAAAATCGGAGTTCGAACCGGTACGCTAGGGTGCGATGCTGAGCGGCATACGGGTGTAGATTGCCCCCACCCCTCGTGAAGAACTGTTATGACGTGCGCGCGCACTTCTTTTTGCTTTCGCTGTAGATATCGGTGAACGGAGTGTTTTAGCCCCTAATTATGCCTCCAAAGAAGGTTGGTGAAAGCAGCAAAGTTGCTACAGGTGAAAAAAGAAGGGAAGTGCGTACAACTATTGCATTTAAGAAAGAAATAATAGCAAAATATGAAGAAGGTGTGCGAGTTTCCGATCTTGCCATACATACAGCATGGCTTCTGCTGAGCACCACAAAGGTAAGAACTCCTATTCATAATTATTTTCTTTATCCTTTAACTGCTCACTACTTTTTGTGGAGACCCGGGTGCTAAATGACGTGTAAACGACCTTATTTTTTTATTTTTACACGTTCATGTTAGCGTATTCTTTCGTACAGAAGATTACGCTAACGTGAACGTCCAATTAGCCTGGGTTAGCTTCATGTTTACGTTCATTGTAAGCGTTCAGGGTGTTGGAACGGATTAAAATGATTTTACATTATTTTTGATGGGAAAAATGATTTCGGTGATTGAACAAATCGGTTCTCGAACAGGGTTCTGGAACGGATTATGGTCGAGAACCGAGGTTCCACTGTAGTAGACTAGCATGTTATATGAAGTCGACCAAGAGCAGACAGGCATTCAATATACTCGACTCCTTATACAAACCAACACCGCGAAATAATGTGTGGTTTATATTAATGTAAAGTGAATATGTCCCGGGGGCCGGTCTACTGTATGTCATTATGATTACTTACACTGTTTTAATCTAATGATCATTTCATGATTATTTCCTTTTTTATGTTTCTGTTTATTTTTTTGCTTATCTATCCTATTTTCATTTTTATAGTGTCCTACAGTACTGTTTTATGTGCTCAAAGCTCTGAGAAAAATGCGATCTTCTGTATGTTTAGCACATAGTGTAAAATGGACAATAAAACAGATTTTTTTACAAGGATTAAACTTCCAATGTTGATATCCTGCGGACCCATGTCAGTGTGGCAAACGCCTCAAGTTTTAAACCAACCGGATGTGAACACCACCATTGGTGAAACACACATCTAAAATCATTTTTCCTCTTTTATTTTACTGTCTAGCTGTTTGATGCCAACATAAATATCATGTAGCTCAAAGCATACTTGGATAATGGCTAAAATGAAAACGTCTAGAGTCGCTTGGCAATAAACTATTCATATTGCTTGCCCTTTAAGGCGTCTTCAAGGGGTGAGGCGTTTTATGAAGCAACTTCACGGTTTTATTATTATAATTCCTCTTTACTGTGACAGCATTAGTAATTAGCGTACTTATTCGTGTATAACTCATGTTATTGTGAAGCCCTAATTTTTATTAAAATCATTAAATTTTCTCTTTCATTATTGCTCAGCTGAAACTATAATTTGTAAATTTTGAATAGGCGTGACCATGATTATAATTATTTATTGACAATGCCAACAATGAAAACAATACCAACTTAAAATGTACAATATTTTTTAAGGGTTTTTCAAAGTCAGATTCATCATCAGATACACCCAAGAGTTGTTTTCCTTTTTTTGTGTTTATCTTTCAGGATGACTTTGTTTTCTCCGTTTTCTAACATTTTCATATGAATAATGACCAAAAATTCATGAAATATCATTGAGACATTTGTAACCCTAAGAAAGAGCGGACATACATATCGGCCATCTTCCTAGCAACTGGTACCTCAAAAACAAAAAAACTGTACTTTTATTCTTTTATTCCTTTTTTTATTTACTTATCTTTTTTTCTCTCTTTCATCCCAGTTTCTTGTTTCTTTCTTTTTCCTTTTATTTTTACCTCTCTTTTCTCATTTATCTTCCTTTAATTCCAAGATGATGTCACCCATTTTGAATGCAAGCTTATACCAAAATAAGTCTGCAAACTGCAGCACAGTGGGACAGTGGTTAGCGTGTGAGATGGAACCTTTCTGTGTGGAGTTTGCATGTTCTCCCCGTGCTTGCGTGGGTTTCCTCCGGGCACTCTGGTTCCCTCCCACATTCTAAAAACATGCATCTCTAGTTAGGGGCCGGTCACACAGACATTTGCGGCTGAATCACGGCCAGAAATTTCTGCCTGTGAGGCGGACGCTATTGGACGCTTTGAGATCGCCATACAGACGAAATAAAGCAGTGCTTAACACGCGGTCGGAAATACGCGCGCGGGTGGCAGCGCGAAAAAGTTTTGCGCTGCTCAATTCTTCAGAGCGCGGGTGAAGCAGACGCTGTTGGGCGCTGTTGGACGTTTTGAGACCGCCATATAGACGAGATACAGCAGTGCTTTACTCGCGGTCGGAAATTCACACGCGGTAGGCCGCGCGAAAAAGTTTTGAGCTGCTCAAAAGTTTGAGCACGTGTTAAACCGCTTGCCGCACACGTGGGCAACACGAGGTAATGACGCGGAAATGACGCGGAACGACGTGCTCTGGCCGCGGCCAGGGCGTGGTTACACATGGGTAGGACGGGAAATTTCAGTGGGTAATCGTGGGTGGAGCATGGTAATAGCATGTTCTGCGCCTGTATCGCGGTGTTATTACGTGAAATTAGCGTGTTACGCGTGTGACAGTCAAACGCCTTTCTCCGCGTATATACAGCGCGATTTGCCGAGCACACGTCAGTTGTGCTCGAGACGTCAAGGGGGTGAACATGGATCCCCGTCAGCGTAGTGACCTCGTCTTAATCCATTTTTATTTCTTGACATTTCTTTTCAAGATAATAAAATAAAAATGATGCCATAGCTTGAAATCTTGATTTTCACGGGACTGTGTCTTGTGCGGTTATGATTTCTACAGCCCGGTGCCGAGATTTGCATCCCCTCGCTACTACAACCACTTTTACCTCGTTTTATCTCACTTTTAAGGAATGTAATGGCGAACATATAACCAAAACCACTTCGTCTTGCATTTGTTGGGAATGTAATACAACTTAAACCATTCCGTCTTTGTTTTTGTTGTGAACGTAATCGAACGGTAAATCATCCCCCCCTCGCGTGAACGCGCATTCTGCTGCGCTTCCAACAAAAGTGATCGTATTCTATATAAAACGCTTATTAAAACAATAAAGCGAGCTAATTATAACAATTGGGAGATCCTAGTCTATATAACGCGTTTATTTAAACAATAAAGTGCGATCGTATTCTACAAAATGCGTTTGTTAACGCGGATGAAAAAGTCACCAACGTCAATGCACGCTTCCAACAAAAGCGATCGCAGCAGAATGTGCGTTCACGCGAGGGGGTGGGATGGTGGTGGTGTTGCGTAGGAGTCGGATTTGGGCACAACACCGTCTCGGGATTTTTTATACCCGTGGTCCACACGAGAAAATGACGCAGAAATGACGCGATGAGGAAGCGGAACAGTCGCCGGCGTCTGTTTTGCGGGCATACCACCGATGAACAGCGGGTTGGCCAATATTGCGCATTTTCCATCGCGGGCAACCCTGGGCAAAAAAAAAAACCGCAACATTTTAGCCGTGATTCAGCCGCAAACGGCTGTGTGACCGGCCCCTTAATTGGCCTAACCGAATTGTCCCTAGGTGTGAATGAGCGAGTGAACGGTTGTCTGTCTCCGTGTACCCTGGCTGGTAACCAGTTTAGGGTGTCTTCTGCCCACTGCCCGAAGATAGCTGGGATGGACTCCAACACCCCCGCGACCCTACAGAGGATAAGCAATGCAGATAATGGATAGACGAAAGTCGCCCAAACTTAAGGCCATCTATTTTAAATGCACACACACGCAGCAAGAAAAATACTAAATCATATAAATATTAATGTACAAATGGAGTTTGAGTTAAGAACCTTGAGCAAACAGAACGGAATTGTTTGCCCTCTGCCACGCCAAAAGGTCTCCGACCACAGTCCTCGTACTCTTCGCTTATTTCCAAGGTAAATACATCAGCTTTAGCTCAAGGCCACCCTACTCTTTGCAATTTCCTCAACTCCGTCCAAAGTGGAAAAGAGCTCCCACTTCACAAAAGTCTTGTTTCCCAAACAAATCAAGAAATGTGCTTGGCAAACAAAACTTTCTCCTCGCCAAGTGATTGTCGGTTTAACGTGAGGGGAAAAAAATTGCTCGAGATTGCAACCTGAACAGAAAACGGAAAAAAAACTACATGATTTGACAAATGCAATTTTCTCTTTGTTTTGACGGAACGAAATATCATAGATCGAATGACAAATCTGAGCTTGTTTCATTTTTAACCTCATCGTCAACACCCAGTTTTACTTTTAACTGAGTAAGTAGACGTTACCAATGTTAACTTTAAAGTCCACTGTTAACTTGTTATTTGAATTGTAGTTAATTCTAACCGGTGTTTAACCTCAACATTATGGTACATAACGCTTTTAAAATGTGCGGTTAACTGTCAAGATTATGGAATAAAATGAATGGAACTGGATCCACATCATTATTGGGAGCAATAATATAACACGGGAGGCACGGCAGTGGTTAGTGCGTGTGTGGCACAGTTCTGAGGGTCATAAGATCGAACCTTCCTGTGTGGAGTTTGCGTGTTCTCCCTGTGCTTGCGTGGGTTTCCTCCGGGCACTGCGGTTTCCTCCCACATTCCAAAAACATGCATGTCAGGTGAATTGGCCGGTCCAAATTGTACCTAGGTGTGAATGAGCGAGCGAATTGTCTGTCCCTGTGTGCCCTGCGACTGGCCGGCAACCAGTTCAGGGTGTCCCCTGCCCACTGCCCGAAGATAGCTGGGATGGGCTCAAGCACCCTCATGACCCTACTGAGGATAAGCGGTGCAGATAATGGATGGATGGATATACATACAGTGAAGAAAACAAGTATTTGAACACCATGCTATTCTGCTATTTCTCCCACTTAGAAATCATGGAGGGGTCTGACATTTTCACCGTAGGTGCATGTCCACTGTGAGAGAGATAAACTAAAAAGAAAAATCCAGTGAATAAATAATATAACACTTATATGTCACATTTAAAACAGAATAATGTGGAGATTTGAACAATACATACAAAACCGAGACTCGTGTAAATGTGATTGAATCAATCAAAATTCAGTACCCCCCGTGATACTGCAACCCCGCCTCCAGACCTTCTCACTTTACAGGTGGAATATGATGGTTTTTTTGCCCTCTCTTTGGGCCATCTTCCCTAAAATGACATCAAGTTATTTTGCATTCCTGAAAACTTAAAATTCTAACTTTGCTGTTTGCCCGAGTATGTGGACTTGAGACCCTAAAATGCCTGTGTGCAATTAGTCGACGGCATATAAAATGCTTGAATGCTATTGGTTCATGTCACATCATCATGAGAATACCGATATGCTATTGGCCGAACGACCTCCAACAATGCACTTCTCTTCATTCGGGTTAGAATCCTGTGAGCTCCATAAAGACTTCGGCAATATAAAACGACATTGTTTGTACTGTATTTACTCGCTATGTCTCCTATGTCTTGTAGCGATGCTAAATGGAGAAGCAAAAACATAAAACCATAAAAACAAAGCTTGTGATTATTGGAAATTGGAAGAAGACACATCAATTGCTGCCCTCGCTAAAATGCAAGGTCAAAGAAATCTACTAAAGGCATGAATAACCTCTCAAATAGAAAATCAAAATTCAGTTTCAGTTTTAATCCACAGTCACTGTCTCCCCCCCGGCATCCCCCCGCTACGCCACTTGACCAGCTCAAAACACATCACACCAAAGCTAAATAATTGTAGTTATTCCATGAAATATATATGTTTTTACGTTGTTATTTAATCACACATATGGATATTACACATATACTATACGCTGTTTTGTTATTTTCTTCTTGTAATCTGGAGCAGCGGTGGTTCAGAATGCATTACCATAGTTTTCTATCCCCAACTATAGAGCAAATTGACTTTACAATCTCCGCCTCAGAACAGATTTATTTTGTAGACCGGTATAAAATTGGAATGTGAGCTGGGATTAGACTGTCATGAGACAGGTTAGTTTTCCCATACTGCTAGACTACAAGGACTGTTGCGTTCACAGGGTCAAAAACTGCAGGGATTTCTCAAGTCTTTCAATTCAAGGTGCTGCTACTTTTATAGGGCTGCCTGGAAGGATTTCATACATGTAACATCCGACTTAAGAGATGCCTTCTTACTTACATCCACCCGCATTCATGACCCTGGCCAGCACATGCTTATTCATCCTGGAAGATGCTCATTCAATTCAAATTCAATGCCTAGCACTGAGCTGCCAGGTAACACGTACGTCACTTTTGGCAGCCAGTCGGCATCCAAGCATCTCACTCTCGCACTGTTATCTACCATTACAGTGTCCTGGGTTGTTGCAGTGTCTGAAACTCATGACCAAAAGTTACCGGACACCAGGTCAGACAACTCTAAAAGTTGCCTGCCCAGAACAACACTTTAAAATTAAGTTTAGTATAAATCTACTTATAACATTCATTGCATGTATATGACATGGCTGTTTTCCACCTGCCATCAGTATGTCTCTGTATTTACTCATCTTCATTCATGCAATGTTTGCGTCGTCTGCTACAAGCCACGTGAACTCCTCTTTCCACGATGCTTTTAATGTACGTTTACGTTTCGTAGCGTCATAAATTTTGTCAGCTTCTTTTGAATCTTTCTTCTGGGGCTGAGGTTTTGGCTTGATTCCTAGCCACTTATCAATTTTTCTTGTGTTCTCTGTGTGTCAATGTGCAAACGCACGACAATGCTCGGGAAAGTCCGGAAGCACTAACTTATTCTAATTGGCTGCCGAGTATGCAAATCGTCAAACGAAGCGAAATTCCAAAATTTCCAAACTGAACGAAGATTTCAAAATCGGAATAAAGCAAACAGTTGATTTTATAGAGCATATTATTTAATGAAATTTGTATTCTTTAGTACAAAACAATACAGGTTACATATACAAGCCTTAAACATACCTATATAAACCATACGCATGCAAAATATAGCACTGAAACAACTTAGAAACAAATCAAACTTACAAACGATCGTCCGGAATCTATCTTGTTCTTAAGTAGAGCAGCGTCTGTACTAATAATCGGTATCTGTCCTCCAAAACCCATATCGGTCGATCGATAGTACAAACTAAAGTCAGCTGAAGTTAATCACGAGGGAGGAAAGCATGCAATAGGAAAGCGAAGCCACCACAGAGCAGTGTTGCCGATATTTTTGAGAGATATAACTTGTGGAGAAACATGAAATGAAATGAAATGATCTGCATTTATATAGCGCTTTTCAAGTCAATGACTTCCCAAAGCGCTTTACAGTGTGCTTCACATTTCCCAATAGCGGCCTTGTATTGCAGCCATGTAAGACGCTAACCTGCTTATTGGGGGTATTAGGGGTTCAGTGTCTTACCCAAGGACACTTCGAAATGTAAGATGGACAAGCCGGGATTTGAACTGGGATCCCTTGATCCCAAGACAAGCGCTCTACCTCCTGAGCTACTGACGCCCCTAATGACATGACAACAATGTCAAGCATTTACAAGCGCTTCACCCAAAACTCTAGCACTTAAAAACACCAAGTTAAAATTCAAGCATTTATAAGGATTACAAGCACTCGTTCAAAACCTGTTTTAGAAAGCACTTTGAGTGGCAATTTATTGGCTGAAAAGGGCTTTACAAATAAAATGATGATTTGAAAACAGACAAACCTAATTAATTAGCTGTAAAGTAATGTTGATTTGTCTCCGTTAGCATAAGGAATTGAAAACTGAGTAAAAGGTTTCTGTCAGAAAAGCATATTTTTAAGAGTACTAAATTAATAAAGGGGAATTGCTGAAATTAAAATGGCTCACTTGATAATTTTGTCAGTAAAATATCTTCTAATGGGGTGTACTTTGCTTTTATCAAGTCTCTCTTAAATTGCATTAGGCTCAACCACCTTACCCAAAATGTCTGTCGAGTTAATAAAGCTGTAATTCCATTTTGCAATACTCGCTAAAGGCCTGACAGTACGACACTTTGAAGTAAGCTTGAGTCATGGAAGGGATTACGATCCACTTTTTAACAGGTAAAATCTGAAAAAAAAAAAAAAAAAAAAAAAAAAAAAAACCACAAAAAAAAAACCTGTTTGCCTTTCTGTTTCCCAGCAGGAAAGTTGACATTCATAAGACATAAGCAGCAGGTTGAGTAGAATACTTTGGAGAAAGTCCAAGGGGGAGTCAGGGTCAAAGTAACAATCCCCCCGTGCGGCAACGCTAACCTCTTCAGTCATGCTGTCCAGACGAATACAAATATTTTGTGAACCAGTGGCATAGTTTTCAAAATACACTTAAGGGATGAACCAATCGAAAGTGAGTATCTTCAGGCACAAGCTCTTTTACGATGAGTGCTAGCAAAAGCTTCTGACAGATCATGACAGCATGAGGAGCATTTAAAATACCGTATTGTTCGCACCATAATGCACACCCCCAAGATAAAGTTTTTATATGATAAGGCGTTCTGAACTAAAAAAACAACAGTAAGAGATAGGGTTATATAAAAAATCTATTGTAATGTAATCGATATGACACCCAGTTAACACAGAAAAGGACCGTAACCATGGGGACGTGCGATTGAAGCTTGAATCCCTTCTCCGAATGTTGAAAACTGCAAGAATACAGTACGAGGCATTGAGACCATGTTCAACAAAGTCTGTGAAAATAAAGTGTACCATCTTTACAAATTATAACTGTTGTATTCATCATATAAACACCTTTAGAAACGTATAGCATTTCCCTGTTTTATCCTTCAACATGGATGGAGATGGATTGGACATGCAACCGTCATGTGGGTTGACTACCGTAAATTCCGGACTATAAGCCGCTACTTTTTTCCCTAACTTTCAACCCTGCGGCTTATTCAGTGATGCGGCCGATTTATGTAATTTTTCTAACGGCCGCCAGTGGCGCTCGAGTGTTGCTACCATTAATTGCCCTGACAAAGCTATATTATTATTATTCAAGCTTTGAAAACTCTCTCGGTGTACCGTCTTTCTTTGTAAATATGTGCAACCCATGTATAATATGCAACTGTATATTTTTGTAATGTATTAATTTGTATTTATTTTAGACACTTATTCTGATATGTTTTGCACGTGTGAACGAAAAATGAGGGGCGGAACAAACGCGGGGTGCCGAGTTTAAGTGGGGACCGCTAAAGGTGAGGGACAGACAAGGAAAGAAGAGGGGGTAAAAAGTTGGTTAAAGAAAAAGGAGTTGCGTCAGTAAATGTGTTCATCTGACATATTTTTCCCACCCTTACCTTTGGAAATATACACTTGTTTTCTTGGATTACTTTCAACGGGACCCGGACTCTGCAGGTCTGCATCAAACCTTAAGTACCGGTATCATTTTTCATTCAGTTGCCATCTGTGATTTTTGGACTCTGGTTTTTAATGAAGGACATTTAGTTTCAATCGCGGGACTTGAAGTCGGGTTTGGGTTAATTTTGTGTTTGCGGCTTATAATCAGGTGCGCTCTATAGTCCGGAATTTACGGTACTTCAGATAGCGAAACAGGAAGTGGTGCGAGATAACCCGGAAGTAGTATTATTCCTCTATATTATAGATAAAGTGTACCAACTTTACAAATTATAACTGTTGTATTCGTCATATAAGCACCTTTAGAACTGTATAGCATTTCCTTGTTTTATCCTTTAACATGGATGGAGATGGATTGGACATGCAACCGTCATGTGGGTTGACTACTTCAGATTGCGAAACAGGAAGTGGTGCGAGATACCCGGAAGTAGTATTATTCCTCTATATTATAAATACTACTTTTAGATGCACCATATAGTGCGAAAAATATGTTTACCTTCTACAACAAGAAGGCACTCAAAGACCAGGATATGTTTCTCAAAGGTAGCGCAGTTATTGTATGCAGTATAATTTAAATCTATTTGTGCATTTTGAAAATTTGTTCACCCTGTTTTCCAGTATATAAGGCACACAGGATTAAAGGCGTACTTTCAAATTTTAGGTATACCATATAGTCTGAAAAACACATTATGTATTTATACATAATATATATTCGTCCATTAGATTGTTTTACATAGGAAACCAGAAAGGAAACATGGAACATAAATAGATGTATTGTTGTGGTTCCTACAAAGTGGAAACAATCACATTAGTCGCTGTTTGACTTCCGTTTCTCAATGTAATAAATGAAGCAAGGCAATTAGAGTATTTTCTGGACCATTAGTCACAATTTTTCATGTTATTTATATACGCTTGGTTAACTCATGCATGAAAAAGTATACTATTATACAAATGGATATGTATCAGAAGAGTTGCCAGATATTTCAGAATGAATGAAGGGAATTTTTAAATGTTGTTTATTTTTTTCAATTTTTGGGGGGGCGTACCATTTGGGGGGGGGGGGTCAATTTTAGGTTGAAAGTGTTTTTTAGACCATGTTATCACTTACAAAAAATGTAAACAAGAATGTAGCGAGCATTAATAACTTTACACATACGGTATGAATATAACCAGATCGATACCGGATGGAAATATGAGTTGGCCTGAGGAGGGATGGGTGCCACCAGGCTGGTACTTGCCCAAGACACACCACTGGAAATAGTGCCCCTGCGACCCTTGTGGTTAAGGGATCCGAACCTTAACTGGTCCATTTTTGTAAAATGAACGGATTGTTTTCAATTTTCGCCATTTTATAGAACACGCAAATGTTCTCATGTTCTATAAACTGGCTTTGTAAACTATATACGATTCTTAGCATTTAGTACCTCTGTATCAGTCTTTCAATATGCTTTCCTTTTTATATTATCATACACATTTGTTTTTGTACTTCCTTTTGTATGATGAAAATTGTATGTAACAAATAAACAATATCTTGTGTTGGGGTATTGTAATGCTTTAAGCGCCAAAAGTTGTCTAATTTTCTGTTACACTGAAAACAGGCAAGATTTTCTTCTAACATCTACCAAAAAAAAACTGTATTTCCCTTCAGCCAAAACTCCTTGTCTTCTATGCTGAAAACAGGCTTGTTTTTTTACCGAAACCTAGCATAATTTTATCCTGTTAAAATAATATGACTTATACCCGACTTCTATAATTCAGTTTTTTTAACCTAATAATGCATACTTGGCTTAATTTACCTTAAACTCTGAAAAGAATTAAAATCTGGAAAACGTGTTACTTTTATATGATGAAAACATACTTCTTAAAAAATTTGAATGCCCAAAATAAAGCACTTTTCAAGCACTTTCGATGTCTTTTTTTTTCAATATTTTAGTACCTTCAAAGAAAGATATCCAGCGCTATTGACTTTGATGACTAAAATTACGTTGCTTTCTTGCTGGTAGTACATACTTTGTGCTATTTTGAGATTTTTCTTTTCATGATCTACGATCTTTTTGTGTTAAGGAGCTGCTATAAACTGATATGAATTCTGCCTCGACAATGTTTGCGCAGCTTGGCTACGTCACACAAACATGGAAATTGAGTTTAATACGGAAGACAAAAGAAAAAAAGGATTGTATATATGAAAACAGATGAATGAGCTAAACTTGGATTTTAATAATATTGATATTTCAATCGACAGCTGATCTCTTACTTTTTGTTTTACTTTTTTCAATTCATAGATTTTGAGCGTGTTTTCTTTTAGAGGATCAGTGTCTAAATTAGTGAAAATAAATTAATGTATTTTGGATTGTTTTGCATTTTCAGGGTTACTGTGTTGTTGTTGGTTGGGTTTGAATCTGTTCAGCGTGCCCAAAAAAAAAAAACATTTTTGGTAGATGTGTGATTATTTTCTGTTATATTTCATGTGGTTTTCAGAGATCCCCTACAAGACATATTTATTAAGAATTACTCAATAATTTGTCGCATCAAGTTTTATTATTACTGATAATTATATAATTAATAAAAAACAAAATCTGAAGAGACATTTGGGAGCTTCTCAGTGGGCCGACCTAGAAGAGCTGGTTTTCTAAATAGAGCTGCCCTCTTGGGTGCGGCCAGTAGGGGGCGGTGATGCTTAACGCCATAATGACACAAGAGTGCGGCGTCATTTTTACGCAATTTATTTATCTTTTTCTTAATTTAGTCAGACTGCCAAGAAATATGGCAATGGCAACAATTTCAAGCCTTTTCAAGCACTTCAAACAAAATTCAAGCATTTTTCTGACATTGAAAGCACAACATTGAAATTCAAGCATTTAAGGATTTCAAGCACCTGTGCAAACCCTGTATGGAAGGAAGAACTTACTTTATGTTCATATATGCCTAATGAAATTCAAGCAAGTTTATAATATCCCTTCCAGTGTTGTTTGTAACCCAAATTCCGAATGCCTTATCGCGACTGTGTGAAACAAAAAAACACGAACGCAAGGCTGCCAATTGGCAATGCATGTTATGAACAGAAAAAAAAAACATATTAAATAAACGGACTGTTTTGCGAAGGGGGGAACAAAAATTCAATTACCCTCGTCAGCCGGCAGTAATGAGTAACAGGCAGTGTGTGCACTCATTCAATTCTGGAGGCCCTCGGGAACCATGTCTGGATTTTCCTTTGACAACGCCGCTTCTGTGCGGCCTGTTAAGTGTAGCAAAATCAGTCCAATAGAACGCTAATTTGACTCGCGAGATGAAAGCTTGCTTTTAGGTTCATCGGGGGGTGCTAGGACCGGTTTAATGGACTACTGTTCTATACTGTGCCCTTTTTCTCTGGTTAAATTGATTGAAAATAGACTGTTTTTGTTTAATGGCCAGCATATCCAAACGAAACACAGTAAGGATCCTTGTGAAAATCGAAAAGACAGTATTCCCTTGCCCTATCGTGGTAAGACTTTCAAATACTTTATTCCTATTATCCATCCATTATCTGCATGGCTTATTCTCAGTAGGGTCGCAGGGGTGCTGGAGCCCATCCCAGCCATCTTCGGGCAGTGGGCAGGGGAAAACCTGAACTGGTTGCCAGCCAATCATGGCTGCATGGCCGCTATTGGTGTGTGAATGTGTGAGTGAATGGGTAAGTGTGAAGCACATTGTAAGCTTTGGGATGTCTTTGTTGACTTGAAAAGCGCTATATAAATGCAGACCATTTATATATAAATGCAGACCATTTACAACCAGGGTTGGGTAGGGTTACTTTAACTTGATTACTTTCAATTACTTTTGGATTACTCCAATACCAAATATGCTAATAAAAGTCAAAAGAAACTAAATATGAATAAAATGATGACTCACAACACATGGTAAGCTTTCTCTCCTGGCTTTGATCTCTTTGATCTCCAGCAAAACTAACATAAAATGCGACAGAAACAAAATGAAAATAAATCCAAACAGCTTGCCAACATCATTTTTGCCGTTCCATGTATTCCGTTACTCTCCAAGCCTGCACAAAATTTAGTAATTTTACTTATATTTAGTTTCTTTTGTCTTTTATTAGCATATTTGGTATTGGAGTAATCCAAAAGTAATTTAAACTAATCAAGTTAAAGTAACCCTACCCAACCCTGTTTACAACATTTGCTCATTCATACCTAGGGACCATTTGGACCGGACGATAAACCTGACATGCATGTTTTTGGAATGTGGGAGGAAACGGGAGTGCCCGGAGGAAACTAACGCAGGCACAGAAAGAACATGCAAACTCCACACAGTAAGGTTCGATCTCATGACCTCCGAAATGTGCCGCAGACGCGCTAACCACTCAGCCGCCGTGCTGCCCCGTTTCGTTGAATTATTGCGCGCGTCGCAGAATTTTGGCGCCAGTGCCAGTAAACCTAATCAATCAGAGAACTACCTTCTGTTTTGTGGGTGCTGATTGGAGAAATCCGAATGTATGGTTTACATCAGTGGTCGTCAACCTCCGGACTGCGGACCGGTACAAAGCCATGGGTTGTTTAGTACAGAAAGAAAATAATTTGCGTATGCCGTATTTATTTGTGTACATAGGAAAATGCATTTGATTTAATCTCATCATCACTTTTTTTTTTTACTAACAGTGCCACTTTGAACAACAATGAAATGGAGCATTATAGGAAATAGTTCAGCCAAAATACAGTTGTACAACATGATACCGTGAGTAGAAATAGTGTGATGATCAGATCAAATCTAATTTTTATTGTCTTCAAGACCCCTACTGGTGTAATAATCACAGTTGGATTTTAACTTATTATTATTATTACTTATGTTATAATTGGACCAGACTTACACTATATATGGATAGAATTGTTGCATCAAAAACCGTATTTATTCATACATAACTTTTTTGTTTAACCTTAAAAATAAATAAAAGTTTGAGTGTGCGTTATAATCGAGGTATGAGTATATTATCGCATTTGTGCAATAATGTTTCACAAATGTGTGTTACACACGAATAAAATCGGCATATATGGACTTTCCCACAGAAATCATCCAGAATACATGAGGCTTTTTTAGCAAGTATACCGAAGTTTTCGTAAATATGCCAGAGTTTGCGTGTATCGTTCGTTTCTGTACTACAAGTAAGACAGTGATTTGCGGCATTAAATATCCAGGAGTGATAGTTACGGCTTAACAGATTCCTTGAGTTAGGTTCTCGTACCTGGTTTAAGACTGGGTGGAAATATTTGATGCCCACCAGGCTGTACTTGCCCAAGACACACCACAGGAAATTATGCCCCTACGACTCTAGTGGTTAAGGGATCCCACAACACAAGCACCCACCACATGTTTGTACATGATTCAAATTGAATCTTTTCTTCCGGCGCCGTCACGAATGGCAGCCACTCCAGCAGCTCCCGTGTTATTTTCGATTGTTCTCGATTGTTCTCAGCTCAGGGATGCTGCTGGAAATGTGAATTTCCCTTCGGGGATGAACAAAGTATCTATCTATCTATCTATCTATCTATCTGTCTATCTATCTATCTATATAGTTCACGGACATTTAGTTGGTTTTAGAATGGTTTAACCGCAAAAATAGAGGGAATAAGGTACTGAAAAAGCAATACAGTGGAACCTCGGTTTTCGAACGCCTCTCAGTTCGGACAAATCGGTGTTCGACCAAAAATTTCGAGAAATTCTTGCTTCGCTGTTCGGTCAAAAAATCGAAGTTCCACCACAAAGGTAAGAAATCCTATTCATAATCGTTTTTTTTTTTTTTTACACGTTCATGTTAGCGTAATATTTTGTACGGAAGATTACGCAAACGCGAACCTACGATTAGCCTGGGTTAGCTTCATGTTTACGTTCATGGTAAACATTTAGGCTGTTGGACCGGATTAAATCGATTTTACATTACTTTTAATGGGAAAAAAATACCTCGGTGATTGAACAAATCGGTTTTCGAACAGGGTTCTGGAACGGATTATGGTCGAGAACCGAGGTTCCACTGTACATTTATTAGGGTCACAAAGTATTTGAAAAATGCTCTTGTACTATTTTTTTCACATCCATACAGTAAAATAAGATATCCCACAGTAATACTGACAAACCAAATTTGTAGAAGAAGGCAACGTGCTACTTTGTTCAGCATCAGACAACACAGTGGTACACAAATTATCTGTTACACATTTCTGTGAGTTAACAATGCATGACGCATGAAGTGAACTCCTTCCAGAAAGCCTTTCTCTCCACTTCCCCTTACACTTTCGCCTCTGCAATGTGTCATCAAAAGGTAAGCTGATTTATTCTATTTGAGTTGCACAAAGCGGGAAAGCTTATTTTTTTGACATTTAGGCAAGTGAACGGATGAGAGGGGCTGAGGCACTTGTATTTTACACATTAAAGGAGAAACATATATACGGCTGACCCACTTGGATCTTATCCGGCGCTTAACCCATTTGTTGCCTTTACAGGGGAACGCTGACTGAATGAATAATTCAGAGAAAATTACTGCATATTACACGCTAGCACGGCCTCATCTGTGACTGCCGTGCAGCAATTTTTACATGAGACGAGTGAAGGGTAACCCTGTTTATTAACTAGGGTGTACTTTTACTGGTTTCCTTTCCGGCAAGAAAGTGCTTCTCAAACAGGGGTACGTTTACTCACCAGAGTACATAAAGGCACTCTCCAGGGGCACGTGAAATTTCAAAATACACTTTAAATGTGAATTATGAAATAAAATGAATGTAATATTCAAAAGGATAGACTATAATACTTTTAGGTTTAAAAGTTACCCAGATTGAAACAAGAGAGGAACCATCCACTATTTAGTTTAATTCGTCCAAAAAACAGGGTAATTTTGTACGAAACAAACTAGAAGAAAACATGAACCATTCAAGCCAAAACATTTTTTAATTTGAATATAGGGCCTTATATGAAACGCACCCCCCAAACAAAAAGTGGTCCCTGTTTTTTAATTGTGTAAAACAACGTGCTCCCCCCTTAAAAAAGCTAAATTGACATCAATGGTAAATGGTCTGTATTTATATAACGTTTTACAATCAATGAAGACCTCCCAAAGCGCTTTACAATGTGCTTCACACTTACCCATTCACACACACACACTCACAAACCAATAGGGAGTCAGCCATGCAAGGCGCCTGCCTACCTGCTTATTGGGGGCATTAGGGATTTAGTGTCTTGCCCAGGGACACTTCGACTTCGGAGGAGCCGGGAATCGAACCTGCAACCTCTTGATTTCAAGACGAGCGCTCTACCTCCTGAGCTGATAGAATAACAAATGAAGTTTGTGTGACTTGATTTTAATAGCGAAAATTTTAAAAAGGGTGTTTTTAAAAATCCAAATATTGGATTGTTTGAAAAAAATAAAAATAACAGGGTTTGAACCAATAATTCAGAAAAGTTATATATTTTTTAAATCCAAATATTGGATTGTTTAATTGGAAACAAAATGGGTTGGATTGTAAAAAACATCGGGCAGCATGGCAGCTGAGTGTTTAGCGCATCAGCGGCACATCTCCTAAGTCATGAGATCAAATCCAGCTACCACCCTTCATGTGCAGAGTTTGCAGGTTCTCCCCGTGTTTGCGTGGGTTTCCTCCAGTCACTCTGGTTTCCTCCCCCATTCCAAAAACATGCATGTCAGGTTAATCAGTGGGTCCAAATTGCCCCTAGCTGTGAATGACTTGAATTGACTTGTCTGTCCCTGTGTCCCCTGCGACTGGCTGGCAACCAGTTCAGGGTGACCACAAGATAGCTTGGATGGGCTCCAGCACCCCCCACTCCCCTACTGAGGATAAGCGGTGCAGATAATGGATGGATGTAATAAAGAACCCCACATATGTGCACACGCACACACACACACACACACACACACACACACACACACACACACACACACACACACACACACACACACACACACACACACACACACACACACACACATGCACAGACACACACGTGACTTATATATACATACAAATACATTTATATATATTATTAAGTTACGTACAACTAATCCAGAGTTGTTCAGTCCATTTTTCTTACCCAATTTCAATTTATTATATTTTAAGTAAACTGTTTTTCGGGAAAGATTTAGTTGAAATATAGAAAAAAATGTATCCAACAACCCAACAAATATACTGTAAACATATATTTTCAATCAATCAATCAATCAATATACCCAAGATATATCCCCCTAGTGATAGTGGCTAAAGTCAAAGACACACTCACATTGACCAAATATTCGCTCTTCTCAACGGGACACTGAACATTAAGCCCACAGCACAACAAGGGGGAAGTTTCTGTACCATGCAACCCAAGATCAGCAGAGTCCCGACAGCATACACTGGTTTAGCCACTCCCAATCATATGCATCGATATCAGTCATTCTTGACTAATCTTCGCCACTCACATCACATTACTCTCCATCCTGATCTCTCTGAGCCATACATCACTATTAGTACCACCCCACCTTCATACAATCTTCACTTTTCATCCATTAGCAGATCCCTACATTTGTACAACCTGTTCAGCACACCCATTGCCTTGCACATTTCGCCCACTCTCTTCTTCACATCCTACTCCAAACCACCCCCTGCTGCCACTAACAAACCCAAATACTTAAAACCATCAGGCTCCTGCAACTTTACACCATTCAACAAAATCTCTAAACCACCTACCTTACCACCTCTCGAACACCTCATCAACTTACTCTTGACTGCATTCGCCTTAAGCTTCCTTTTCTTACACACTCTATCAAACGCCCCTTCTCGGTTCTGCTGCAGAGTCAGCCACCAAAGCAATATCATCTGCAAACAGCAGCTGATTTACATGCAACCTACCCTCCCTATAAATTAATATATATAATATATTTTTTGCCAAGCTAAAAACATTTTGTCCAGAAAATTAAATACAACTTTTTCAAAGAGTAGCTTAGTTTATTTTTGACCCAGTTTGAATTATATTTCTCCCAAATTGTTTTAAGGAAATTATTGCTCAAAAATAATAAATATTAAAATACCGTAAATTCCGGACTATAAGCCGCTACTTTTTTCCCAAACGTTCAACCCTGCGGCTTATTCAGTGATGCGGCCAATTTATGTAATTTTTCTAACGGACGCTAGCGTGTTAAGGAATAAGGAAGCGTGGGACGACGTCCATATGAAAAAGTTTCTCTCCGATACTGAGGAAGATGACTTTGATGGCGTCAGTTGCAAAGAGGAAGATGAAGATGGTTTGCCGGGATTTTTACAAGTGCGGTATATTTTTTTAACAGACCCGTTTACTGCTTTGTGAGCGTGTTGCTAGTAGCGTGTTGCTACCTGTCACAGTCACGGTTTGGGATGAAAGTTATAATAATATTATTAAAGCTTTGAAAACTCTCTCTGTGTACCGTCTTTCTTTGTAAATATGTGTAACCATGTATAATATGTATTTGCAACTGTATATTTTTGTAATGTATTTATTTTAGAGACTTATTCTGATATGTTTTGCACGAGCAGATGAGATAGAAGGCGCGGGGCAAACGCGGGCTGACGGTAAGTGGAGTAAAGGTGAGACGTGTTTGTGGAAGCAGCCGACAATAGTGGATATATATTTTTTACCACCCTTACCTTTAGAAATATACACTTTTTTCCTTGGATTACTTTCAACGGGCAACCGGACTCTACAGGTCTGCATCAAATGTTAAGTACCGGTATCATTTTCCGTTCAATTTGCCAACTGTGGGTTTTGGACTGTGTACTATAAATTCAGTTACAATCGCGGAACTTAAAGCCGGGGTTGGGTTACTTTTGTGATTGTGTTACGTTTTAATGTGGGCGCACGCGGCTTATACACAGGTGCGGCTTGTGTAAGTACAAAAGGGGTTATCCTCTTAAAATGTGGTGTGTGCGGCTTATAATCAGGTGCGCTCTATAGTCCGGAATTTACGGTAATAATTCTAATAATTATCATTATAAACACTTATTCCTAAGTCAAAAATGCTCTCTGCTGTTTTGACTGGAAAACTAAAAAGGGCGTACACAATTGGAAAAAGGATGGGACCCATTCATCCAAGATATTTTTATTACTTTCACAGAAAGAAAGGAAAAGAATCCACATTTAACTTACTGAGTGAGTGCTGTATCCATTTGGGCTTGTAAAGAAACAAAAAAAACAAAGCGGGTTTGCTATTTTGAAAGGTTCCGCTCATTTCAAACAGACTGCGGTGGTATTTGTCCGTCTTCCGATCGATTATGGCCGCGTTTGTGTGAAAAATGACATTTGCTCTCCCTCGCATCCATGGAGAACTGCGCATCTGTTCCATTTTGACCTCTATCATCCTAAATCCTCCCTTATCTAATTACCGACCCTTGCCTTTTGCGTCCCCGGCTGCTGACAAACGGCCGGCGGAAGATCATCTGGACGCGGAAAAGGTTGAGGTGACTCCCTGGCTTAAGTCACATCTCATTAAACAAGCTTCGCACAGTGTCCGGCGCTTTGGCCCTACCAGGGTAAAATTTAATGACTTGTGGCGCAATAACAAGAAGCTTTAAAA
Source organism: Urocampus carinirostris (assembly GCF_059441175.1). NCBI lineage: Eukaryota > Metazoa > Chordata > Actinopteri > Syngnathiformes > Syngnathidae > Urocampus > Urocampus carinirostris. The sequence continues at coordinate 33,951,454 of NC_142357.1, read as the reverse complement.
AGTAACTGCAGCTGATGTTTTTGGAGCTGCGGAGCCGTGTTAGCCATACCTTTTTGGGGACGTGGGAGACTTGGGACTCGCTCCAGCCCTTTAGTGACAGCAACATCTGTTCTGAAAACGGGATTAGGCAAAATCCTAAAAAGAGGCCAGCCTATCCTAGAAAGGTTGCCCCTCGGGATGAATGAGGAGACAAATTATAGAGGACCAAAACTGCCAAAATAATAAATCGATGAATAAATAAAAGGGGAAAAAAGCAACGTCAGTTTATTCTTTTTTTTTAATTGGTCACCTTCAAAGGAGACTGCATCATATTTTGACTATTATACTGTTGTTCATTATTTGGACTATTATGAACACTTGAGAAGAAGATTGCTTAAGATGTCAGTTTTGGGTTATTTTGACCATTGTTTTGCACTGCTGTTCGTATTTTTGACTATTATGAACACCAGCAAAGAATATTGCTTAGGACACCAAGATTTGGGTGATTTTGACTATTATTGCACACTGTTGTTCATTATTTTTACTGTTCACATCACATGCGTCAGCCCCGTGGCCAGTGTTGGGAAAAAGGACGTTACAAATACCACTGTGTCGTAATGGAGATATTTTTTTTCAGTAACGGTGTCTCATCTCATTAGCTACACCGCTTATCCTCAGTAGGGTTGCGGGGGTGCTGGAGCCCATCCCAGCAATCATCGGGCAGTGGGCAAGGGACACCCTGAACTGGTTGCCAGCCAATCGCAGGGCACACAGGGACAGACAACTCACTCGCTCATTCACACCTAGGGACAATTTCGACCAGCCAATCCACCTGAAATGCATGTTTTTTGGAATGTGGGAGGAAACCGGAGTGCCCGGAGGAAACCCATGCAAGCACGGGGAGAACATACAAACTCCGCACAGGAAGTCTGGAGCTGGATTTGAACCCACGCAGGAGGTTCCCAAGACATGAACTGTGCCACACATGCGCTAACCACTGCGCCGCCGTGCTGCCCCAGTAACGGTGTAATCTAACTACTTACTTTTTCCGTCATAACAACGCTCTTATTGTAACTGACGGTCAAAAGTGGTATGTTACTTCTGCGGGAGAACACCAACGGGGGTGTGTCCCTGCACACCTGACGCCATTTCAGTGGCGCGGCTTTTCTGCTATCCTAAGAGTTGTTTACGTCACATCTTTTAAAATCATGTCTCCATTCAAAATAGCGACTACCATATGGCAGTGTTTGAAATAACGTTTGCCCGTGCATCTTTTACGTCGGGCGTACAACTTACGAAACGTCTCCGCCCGGGTGGCCGACAACTTTTTGAAGAATTGGTTTGGGTTTTTTTTCCAAACATTTGCTTTATTCCGATTTTTTAAATCTTCGTTCGGTTTGGATATTTCGGAATTTTGTTTCGTTTGGCAATTTGCATACTCTGCAGCCGATCAGAAGCCTGCATCGAATAACGTGCTTCCGTACCTTCCCAAGCGTTATAAGGTTGTGCATTTGCATATCATTTTCCAAAGTAGACGCACAGAAAACACAAGATAAATGGATAAGTGGTTAGAAATCAAGCCAAAACCTCAGCCCCATAAGAAAGTTTCAAATTAAGCTGACAACAATTATGACGCTACAAAACGTAAACGTACATTAAAAGCATCGTGGAAAGAGGAGTTCACGTGGCTTGTAGCAGACATAGCAACGCAAACGTTGCATGAATGAAGATGAGTAAGTACAGGTACATACTGATGGCAGATGGAAAACAGTGATAGATAGATAGATAGATAGATAGATAGATAGATACTTAATTCATCCCCGCAGGGAAATTCACATTTCCAGCAGCATCCCTTCGCTGAGAACAATACAATAATAAAGCAAAAGGAATACAATATACAAATACCCAATGTGATGTGCTAATACCCACTGTAGCGTGTTGTATAGAGTATTTAAATAGTGCTACATAAAATACACACTGCAATAAAAGTACGGTAATATGCAATGTAGGGGGTGTGGTTTAAAGTGGACCTTTACTCCGCCGGGTGGAGTTAAAGAGCATCATGGCATGAGGAAGAAAAGATCTCTTCAGTCTGTCCGTGGTACAAGACAGTGACAGCAGTCTGTCGCTGAAGCTCCTCTTCTGTCTGGATATAATGCTGTGTGAAGTCATATGCATGCATTGAATCATGAAATAAATCATTTGAATTAGTATTAGTTTAGGTTAGTGACTTCCAGTCCTCCAGCTGAGGCACACTTGTTAATGTTAATCTTACTTTTAGCTATATCACCGATAGCCTCCGCAGTTCTTGTCATCAGGGTTGCCAAGCTCTTGGAGCCTTGGATTCCAGATGGCAGGGTAAAATGCTCCTGCTGCTACATCCGAACACGTAGATCCTCGGAGGGAACTTTCAACTCTGACTATTATACTTTGTCGTTGACCGTTTGATGTTAGCGAGACATCGGCGCAATCCTTGTTATTCATTCGAAAACAATTGCACGACACTCTAGCTTTGGGGCTTATACACGTGAGCAGTAGGAACAGAAATAAAAAACAATCCTTACTCTGCATTAGCATGCTAAGGAGTTTCAAGATTGGTGAGGCAAAAAGAAAACAATCAAATTCTAGCCAAAAATAGCTCTATGAACACATGCATCTTAATTTATTGTTTTTTTTAATTTACTTAAGTAGGCAAACATTCAAGAGTTTACAAATAATTCCTCTATAGGCTTGATAAATCAGTAAGAATAGATCTAAAAAATTGTTTAGCCTGAAATAATTATAGGTTGCTCGCAAGAATTGGTTTTCTGCATTGGTCATTTCAAATTCCGTGACCTTGTTTAAAATGTGGGTCACAATCACTGCTGAAAGTTCTTTTGTATGTTGTTCTGAATCATCAAGTAGCCTCCATTTTTAAGTCTGACTCAAGGGAGTGAAACCTATTTGAACAATAACCAAACCCAAGGCCCGCTGTACTATTACACAAACAACAAAGAAAATTAGCATCTTTTTTGTTATCCCTCAAGAGCGTTCTTTTTTTTTTTATAAATAAAAACCCGAATCACATCTACCCTTTAGCATCTGATGATATCAAATTAGATCATGGAAATTTGAGTATAATTGGATGGCCTGATTTATATGAATAAAGGGTGCGAAAAAATTTGGCATCGAAAAAATGCGGTATTGTTCATCAGAGAACGTGTGAAATTACTTAGCCGGAAGTGATAAACTCATTCAGTCCCACTCGTTTTCTGAACTTCATCGCTTGAAAAAAGTAAGAATAATCCAAGTTCGTGCGACTGAATTTTTTTTTTAAACTGAAGAAAAATGATTTTATTTTTTCTGTTTAAAAAAAACTTGCCAATTTGGGGGGGTTGTTTTAATCAAAATAACAACATTTTGGAGCGGTTATTTTATCCAAACCCAATTATTATAGTCTGTTAAAATAATCAACATGATTTTTATTGGGTTGAAACAAAAACATCCAATCATTTGGTTTGTGATTCATAAGAAAACATTGTTTTAGTTTATTATATACATAATGGAAACAATTTTTCTTGGGTGGTTACTTTTTCCCAATATGACCTAATGTATTAGTTGTTGGTGATGGTGGGGGGTTGACACAAAAAAGGTAAATTATTTGTGTTATTTAAAAAAATATATATTTCTATTTTTTGGGTAACCTTTATTAGTTTTTTGTTGTTGTTAATGGTCCAGTTTGCCTTAAAATAATAATATATATATATTTTTTAAAGCTACAAAACTATGTTGCTGGTGCATACATTATAAAATAAAACAAAAAGGTACATAAGTCAGAGTAACTAACATATTTACTGTCGAAAGGGAATTTGCATCCACCTAGTTGACCAAATCTTCTCGACAGTATCATAAAATAATCTGGCATTTATAGAAATGTCATTTTATTTGGAAAAAGTCATCTAGAACAGGGGTCACCTGCTACTTTTTCGTGACAAATTAGCACTAAGGGCTAGCAGGTTGGTATACATTTCTAAAATGTGTTGTTGAATTTTATTATGCTATTTCCAGGTTCTGAATAGGAGAGGTAGGTTTAAAAGAGACTCAGACAACCCCTAAAACAACTGCCATGTGTAAGGACATGGAGTGATTTACATGAATACACTGTAGGCAAATTTTAAAAAGAAGCTTGGAAGCGTTGATCATGTATTTAAACACACTCATTATGTCAATGATTCCTCATGCCACGTAGAAATCCAACCTCCGATGAAACCTGACTATTGTCTAAACTAGTTAGCGGATTATTCAGGTGCCCCCCGATCAAAACAATTTAATGAGAACTCTCCTATACAATATTGACTGAACACTCATCATTTTCAAACTTTATATTCATAGACCCGATCATTAAGGTCAAATTGTCATTGTATGCATCACTAATGCTAAACTCATTCCTCAAACAACAGGCTAAGAGTTCAAATTAGTGGCCTGCAACCTTATCTGTACCATGGACATTGTCTGAAAACATTTGTGTACTTTTAGTAGAATCACAATAACAATAATTATAACAACATTTATAATAATGAGGGTGAATCCACCGTGTAAGCATGTAGAACATCTAGATGTACATTTAACATCACACCAAAAACACATTTAGTTTTCTGTACCTCTTAGCCTAACGAGAGTTCCGCAGTTGCTGGAACCATCCCAGCAATGTTTTTGAAATGTGAGAGGAAACTGGAGTGCCCGAGGGCACAGGGAGAACATGCATACTCCATACAAGGAAGCCAGTAGCTAGAATAAAACCTGGGACTTGAGGCTATTGCAACTTCGCTGCATCACCCGTGGGCAGGAATCCCGACGTGCTAGAGGCGGCGGAGTCAGCAAAAGTCACCTATCCTTCCTCCTCCAGAGTCCTCGCAAAAAATTATTAAAACTCAGGTTTTCTTCCGGGTCAGTCAAATTGGCTCAGGAGGTAGAGCGCTCGTCTTGGGATCAAGCGGTTGCAGGTTCGATTCCCGACTACTTATATATGCAGTTGCCTTGCATGGCTGACGCTGCTATCGGTTCGTTAGTGTGTAAAAGGGAAAAGTGTGAACCACATTGCAAAGCGCTTTGGGAGGTCTTCATTGACTTGAAAAGCGCTATAGAAATGAAGACCATTTACATATTTACATTTACATCAAGTTGATTGGTCGGGCTAGTTTGGACTTTTATACCAGCAGGCCGGGTTGGGTAGGGATGGAATTTTTAGTCCCAATCTAAATGACAGTAAAACAACATTGGGTAAAGAAAAATAGAACTGTCTTTCTATGCAGCCCTATACCAAAAAACCCACTGGCCCGCTTGTTGCCGACCACTGATATGAAATAGAGACTGAATCAGTGTCTGAAACTCATGACAAAAAGTTACCGGACACCAGGGCAGACAAATCTGCAAAGTCGCCTGCCCAGCCATAAAGTGCCCCATTTTTCACAACAATAAGACGAAAAAAAAAACATTGTTGCGAAGTATTAAGGATTGATAATCAGAATATATAACAGAACAACAATTTAAGATTACGTTTGTTATAAATTTACTTATAACATTCATTGCATGTGCATGACATGGCTGTTTTCCATCTGCCATCAGTATGTACCTGTATTTACTCATCTTCAATCATGCAATGCTTGCGTTGCGTCGTCTGCTACAAGCCACGGGAACTCTTCTTTCCACGATGCATTTAATGTACGTTTACATTTTGTAGCGTGATACATTTTGTCAGCTGCTTTTGAATCTTTCTTCTTTCTTGGGGCGACAGTAGCTCAGGAGGTAGAGAGCTCGTCTTGGGATCAAGGGATCCCAGTTTGAATCCCGTTCGACTGACCCGTGTTACATGTCCAAGTGTCCTTGGGTAAGACACTGAACCCCTAATACCCCCAATAAGCAGGTTAGCGTCTTACATGGCTGCAATACAAGGCCACTATTGGGAAATGTGGAGCACATTGTAAAGCGCTTTTGGGAAGTCATTGACTTGAAAAGCGCTATATATATAAATGCAGATCATTTCATCATTTCATTTCATTTTCTGGGGCTGAGGTTTTGGCTTGATTCCTAACCATTTCTCCACTTTTGTGTTTTCCGTCCAATGCAAAACCCTATAACGCTCGGGGAGGTCCGGAAGCACGAAGTTATTCGATGCAGGCTTCTGATTGGCTGCTAAGTATGCAAATTTCCAAACTAACCAAAATTTCCAAACTGGACGAAGATTTCGAAATCGGAATAAAGCAAACGTTTGAGTTGAAAAAAAAATCTTTAGTTTTTTTTTTTGCATTGAAAAAGTTGTGTAAGTTTTACGCCCGACGTCCAGGCAGACGTTATTTCAGACTCAGCATTTCAATTTCACATTCACAAGCCCCAAAATTGGAGTCAAATGGCCAACGTACGCATCACTAATGACAAAGTAATTCCTCAAACATCAGCCTAGTAGAGTAAATAATTGTCTATATTCAAATAATTATTCATAAAGACAGACACTCAATAGCTTTACTCAGACTGACCTGAAATGAATATAAAAATGCTCAGCCTTCAACAGCCGAGGAGAGAAAACTGACAGGCGGCTAATTAAAGCTGACCGGGCGAAGGCAAACAGCGGAGAAAGTGTGCGGCATAAAAGCGAGAAAAAAACGAGAAGAAAGCGGTAGGCTCGCCGTTGCCGACAAGAGGGGAGGAGAAGCTGGAGAGGGGAGGAAAGGCCAAGCATCAGACTGAGCGCTCATTATAGCCACCATATTGTGCTGCGTAAGAGTAATGGGAGAGTACACAGTCATCTAGAAGCCACCAACAAAAAGGCCCTCTTTAAAGCTTCTCTTCTCTTTTTTTCATCTATCACAATCGTTTGAGACAAGTACCCCCTCTTTTCTTGGAACACAAAGCACTATAATGTCATTTTTTTATTAAGAAGGATGCTATAAGAAACCCGTTTTGAAAATAGTTTCATATTTAATACGGTAGATTGAAGATAAATGTTTTACAGTCTTGCAGCTTGGTGCTAAATTTGAAGTAGGGTTAGCTAGCATTTCAGAACTGTCCTAAAATAAAATAAAAAATACCACAGCAAAGAACTACTACAGCTAATAATATGAAAACTTATACACACAATATCAAGTTCCTTAACTTACTTCAACAAACATATAAAAAATAAACCATGACAGCAGAGATATTTTTAAATGCAACTATTTGTAGCTAAATGGCGAAAGAGAATCCAAATTTAGATAGTATACATTTTCATCATACAGCAAGAAATATATTTAATCAGACTTACTGAACTATTGGGAGAGTGGAATGAAATGAGCTGTTGTATATTTGTTTGAAACATGTTTATATAAAACTAATCACCGCATTTTCCGGACCATAAAGTTCACCGGACTTCAATGAATTTTAAGGCACAGTATCACATTTCTGGCAAATACAGTCCAAAAAATACAGTACATTGTTGATATTTTTCAAGAATGTATCACTTTGGGATTTCTGGCAAATGTATGTGCAGAAAATACAGAAGTTTGAAACAGTAAGTGAACATAAAAAAATTGTGGGCTCGGCTGGGGATTGAACACATAATCCTGTGTGGGGCAGGCAAGGTCTTACCCATCTAATCATGATATAAATCTATTCAGTCAATACACCTTAATTTTAAATCAATTTCCAGAACAGTTGTACGTAAATTAATATGCAGATGATTATTTGATGCCCATTGATGCATTTGGAAAGTACAGTTCTAAGTTGGATGTTAAAATTAAGTCCCATAGAAAATGAATAGGGCCGCACGGCAGCGCGTGTGCGGCAGAGTTCTGAGATCGAACCTTCCAGTGTGGATTTTGAATGTTCTCCCCATGCTTACGTGGGTTTCCTCCGGGCACCCCGGTTTCCTCCCACATCCCAAAAACATGCATGTCAGGTTAATTGGCGGGTCCAAATTGTCCCTAGGTGTGAATGAGCGAGTGAGTTGTTCGTCTCTGTGTGCCCTGCGACTGACTGGCAACCAGTTCAGGGTGTCCCCTGCCCACTGCCCGAAGATAGCTGGGATGGGCTCCAGCACCCCCTTGACTCTTCTGAGGATAAACGGTTCGGATAATGGATGCATGAATGGATGAAAATGAATAGGACCTACAAGATATTCCTAGTTTAACTGTTTGTACCTAAACGCTATGTAATTGTGGAATACATTAATTTTCTGAACTTGTTAAAATCTCATTGGTGTAAATCGGATGCTGTATGTGGGAGTAAAGACACAGAAAAATTTGCACTTTTGTGATAAGTTTCAAGTGAGGTCAATGAGAGCTCATTAATATTCTAAGCTTAATGTTAAAATAACTAAGAATGCAGAATAAAAGCTATCTAAGCTCACATCCCAAATATGTTTCTCAATAAGTTAAATTTGAATGGCTTGAATTAGAACTGTCATGGGGCAAAGTTGGCCTATAATAATGCTCTCAGCATTCTAACTAATGAATTAAGTCTATTTTCTTCCAAATGATCAACTACTCCTACACAACAAAATTCTTTGTTGACCTTTTCTAAAAATGGCTTTACACAAGCAACATTCATTTCCTGTCTGTACTCGGAGGGGTAAACATCTCCTTCTCTGTAGGGAGTCACAGGGAATCAAATTACCCCCAAAAATGTCACAAGATATTTTTTGCTCATCGCGGTTCTTTGAAAAATAGCCTTGAGAGTATTTGGAAGAGTCTCTAAATATAGTGACAAAGGTGCTACGTGGGCAACACTGAGCCGCATGGCTTTACCCCCTCCCCGGTCATCATGGCTATGGAGGTCATTTGCAAGACACAAAACTACCCCCTGCTGGCCCGACAAAAGTTATGATTGCATTACAAGCATAGAAGGCAGGGGTCACCAACGTGGGGCCCGTGGGCACAATTATTTTAAAAGTCAGTCAATAATTTATACATGCAAGTAAATCAGTAACGCTAAACTAGGGGTCTCCAAACCCAAATTTTGAAAGAGCTATGATGTACCCAAAAAATATATATATATGTTTGGTACAATAAATGAAAAGCCTTATGAAAAGATTTTTAAATAATAAACAGAATTTGATTCATACATAAAAGTTAACCATTTAATATTTAATAGTTGTTCTATTGAAAACATCACACAAAAAATACGTCTCCCTCCTCTATCTTTTTCCGTTTTTAAACATGTCTGAAACTTCTCCAGGAAGCCGCTAGGACAGCACTAAAGAGCCAGATGTCATGATGACTGATAAGTTTTACCTGTGCCCGCTCTTTTGGCGCCAGCCGCTGCGGGCTTCCTGATTGGTTCCCCGTCCTACTTAAGCTCAGTCCTTTCACTTGCCTGCTTTCAGTTCGTCAGCGAACCTCTGTTTCTACAAGGCAAGCACTTTAACTCCGACTCCCATTGGTCCCACTTTTTTCACCCGTTTTCCACCTATCCATTCCTGATCTCCCCGTTTATCTCTGGCGCCTACCTTTTTTTTGACCCCGACCACGTTTTGCTCTCCGGTCCCGGCTTACGACTCGTTTTTGATCCCGACCACGTTTTGCTCCTGGCTATCGACCTGTTTTTCCCATATTCGACACCAAGATCTCCCGCTCTGGAAGATCCACTTCCGCATTCAGAACACGTTCCGATTCTGTGAGCGCCCTGCTTCCCGCTTCCAGCGAGCACCGGATCGCAGGCGCTGCCTTTCCTCTTTATCTCAATAAACGTTTGGTTAACATTACACATCTGGGTCCTAATTCCGTTCTGGTCGTGACACCAGATGTGGAAGAGCTGCAGGTTGCTGAACCCCACCCTACACAAAGCAAATGATTTTATTGCTTGATTGAGCCTGTTTTCAACCCTACTTAGAATCTGGTCAAATAATAAAATAACAATAACATTGTAACAACATAGTTATAGCATTTGCCATTTTAGAACTGCATATCAAACACTAATAAGTAACAAAAAGTAACTCTCAACTTCAAAAAGGTTATACTGAATTATTAAGGGCCCATATGCAAGGTAGACATTTTAGTGGTTGAATGAGCTTATTTTAAACCTACTGCCATTAAATAGAAGTTGGTAATAAGATGATAATAACATAGTAAAAATAAAGCAATAATGATTTTAGAAATTCATATCAACCAGGTCGCTGTTTACACCGGTCTATAACAATAAAGTTGGTCTAAGGGCAGGGATCTTTTCAAAACTGGGCAGCTGTAGCTTAGGAGGTAGAGCGTTTAACTTGGGACTGAGAGTTGAACGTGTCAAGACACTGAGTATGTGAATGGGTAAGTCTGTGGGACATTGTAAAACGCTTTGGGAGATCTTCAGCAACTTGAAAGGTGCTATATAAAATGGAGACCATTTACCATATTGACACTATTCTAAGGCTGTGAGCAACAGCATAGTTTACTAACGAAAGCTTTCAACCCGAGCATCACTGTGTGTTTTACCTTAGCAAACCAGTTATGTCAACATGGCACCCCGTTGCGCATGAAAAAGAAGCTGCTGTTTTCATGTAGAACTAACCCAGAGAACAAACACGCACCATGGTCTCTTACTTGTGACTCTGCTCGCTCTATAGCCTTTGTACATTCCCAGGCCACAGTTGACTTGTTTGACTCCAGCCTTTTTCTGAAAGACAAGAAACTTCTGATGAGCAGCACATTTGTTGACTTCATAAAAGGCGAAAGAGATATCGTTGTATGTCACAGCTCGACGATGCATTGTGTCGGCATTGCAGTCATCCAAGGACGCGCTCGGGCTTTGCAATAAAAGGGCTTTGTCTCCAATCGCTACGGAGGACAAAAAGAGGATGTAATTCCTCGACTTCTCCGTGAAGCACGACCCTCAGAGGGTCCCATTGACAGTGGTATAACCACTCTGACTGGGTCGGAGATCAGTGAAGGGAAAACACAAAAATGGCACAAGAAGACTGTAATGCATTTCATTCCACCAAGAGGCCATATGAAGGGTGACATGATGACCACGGTAATTGGTTTTCTCCGGCTATGATAATCTGCATCAGTCACACCATGCAGACACAGCTCTCGGGCCACTAAGAAGGTCGCACTTATCCCCAAATATCATCCGACTATGCTCGGAGCGGCCCCACAGCTGGTTACACAATGACTGGGGCCTTCTTGTGAAGAAATGTCTGAAAATCCCTGAAGACATCATTTGCACAATGCTTTTTCCAACTAGAATCTTACGTTTGATATTCTACAGGGTTAACAATTTGATAAAAGAATTCTTGTAACCAAGTTACAGCCCTGAATTTTGTCATTCAGAAATGGCTGCAGCATACTGATGTGTTTGGGATGAATCAAAATAATATACTTGGGAACATCTTCTTTTATTCTAGGGTAATACATTATTAGACACAAGGTGTGCCATAATTGATTATTTCAGGTCTATTGCCGATTTCCAATCTATTAAGAAGTCAGACCCGCTGATCTGGATTCTATTAATCCCAATTTGGTGGTTCTATAACATAAAACTTACACTTTAAGCATTTCAATCTCGTTTTATTTATAAAAAAAATGTTTTATTGGCACAAAAACAGAAATTCAAATTATGTTAGTCATTTAAGCATAATAAGACAGTGGCTGACTTTCTCAGAACAATGAGAAGGGAGATGAGATCCCTGGAAAATATTGTTTTCTTAAAAAGGATCAGCCGAGAACCAACCCCCAAAACTCTGGAAATCTGTGTCGATAAACAAGTAAACCATTAGTAATTACTAAGAAAAAAAAAACAGAATAGACCAGGGGTATCCAACCAAGTGTCTGCTGGCACCAGGGTGCAACCTAAGAACAACTGAGGTGCCTTCGGACCTGTTCTGGAAATAGCTTACCAGTGCTGGGCCATTGTGATTTTCCAATAAAATGATTGTTTGAGTGGTTGACTTAGTCTAGTTAACCCAACTTCCAATGATGACGCAGAAAATACCATACTAACGTAGTAACATCATAAGTTATGAAATGAGTGCCAAACTGAGTGCCCTTTGCACTAATTAGTAACAAAAAGTAGCGCTCGGCTTGAAAAAGGTTGGCGACCCCAGCACTAGACAATAAGTATGTATTTTTTTAAAGCTCATATAATGATGTAGCTAGATTCTGAAGATGTCTACACTACATTACAGCACAAAAAGTCAAGTCACGTTTATTTGTATAGCCCTTAATCACAAAAATGTCTCAAAGGACTGCACAGGACTACAATTAAACCATCCCCTGATCTTAAACCAACATGCGGGCAAGGAAAAACTCAAGTTGTAAACCAAGATGCGATCTCTGATGCCAATTTCTATTTTAGCGTATTTCATACACTTATTGTGACCGGACACATGTTCTGCGTTCCCCTACATCTTGCTGAGACTAATTTGTGTCCCGCACCTTTGTCGTGTTGCCGAAGCGATGTATATCTCTTTCTCTCTCTTGGGGTCAGTCAGCAGGGCTTTGATGAAGTTGCCCGCACTCCAAACTAAACAACTAATTTAAAAAGTACACACACACACAAATGGTAAGTCTAACTCTAATAAAAGCCCCGAAAATTTAAAAACAAAAGGGTGCGACACTACTTTGCGGAATTTTACGTTTCGAGCGTGTGTAATTCTGGTACCAAATAACCGCAAAAAACGAGGGATCGCTGTATACTTGTTTTGTATAACAACATAGCACGACACAAGCAGACGTGACAGTGATTTTTTTTTTTTCGTGGATTCGTCACTACGGAATATCACTTGTAGAAATACACACTCTATGGAAAAAAAAAGATTGGCTTATAGCCTGGAAAAAAAAAATATATACAGCACTTGAAAAGAAGTCAGTCTTTTCTTGCGGCTCGTGTAACGATGTGGCTAAATTATTAATGAAGTCTATACTGTCTTTCATTGCAGAATAAGACGACGTTAATTTTTCACGCTAGCTTTCTGAGAATAAAAAAAACTGTTAGCTTTCAAAGTACGCTAGATTATAGTTTAGAAGAAAATGATGCATGTTTTCAGAGAAGAACAAAATTTGAGTTTTGGTAAAACTTATCATAACATTCATACATATCTTGGATTAAAAAAATAAATGAATGAAAGTCACTCTGGAATATAACTTCAAGAGACAGCCGACCTTTTGAAAAAAAGGGATTTATAATCTGGAAAAAGACGGTTTGAATTAATCGGGGAAAATAATTAAAACCTGGTTGAGTACCTGGTTATTAGAATTATCATAATCTGTATCATAGTAACTGTGTCATAGTAATTTAAAGCAGAAAAGAGCATACCACATCTTTGCAATTCTGTTATCAATGTTTGAGTACTGACATGGTACAGTATGAGATATGGAAAGCGAAGCCAGATCCCGACAGGGTTGGGTAGGGTTACTTTAACTGGATTACTTTCAATTACTTTTGGATTACTCCAATACCGAGTATGCAAATAAAAGACAAAAGAAACTAAATATGAATAAAATTACTAAATTTTGTGCAGGCTCGGGGTGTAACGGAATACATGGAACGGCAAAAATGATGTTGGCAAGCTGGTTGGATTTATTTTCATTTTGTTTCTGTCGCATTTTATGTTCGTTTTGACGGAGATCAAAGAGATCAAAGCCAGGAGAGAAAGCTTACCACGTGTTGTGAGTCATAATTGTATTCATGTGAATGTGAAGTGTGAATTTCCCTACGGGGATGAATAAAGTATCTATCTATCTATCTATCTATCTATCTATCCAGCTCAGTAGCCTAGATGGTAGTGTGCCCGCTTTGAGACTGGGAGGTCGCTGGTTCCCGCCTCGGCCGAGACATACCTAATTGGTATAATGGCGGCGCCCTCTGTTGGCTGCGGCTGCATCGACTCGCTACAACGGGTCAGGTGTATCGACATTTCGTTCTGTGTACATTGTTACAAAGAATGACAATACAAAGGAAATTATTATTAATTATTATTATTATCTTTACCAAATGTGAAACTGAGCAACTTTGACAAAATGATGATAAAACAACAATTACAACTTTAGTGTCAAGTCAAGTCAAGTCATGTTTATTTGTAAAAAAAAAACAACAAATAAAGAATCCCCGAAAAAGGACTTTAGTGAAGACGGAAAGTTTTTTGTGAAATTATACCAACTTCGTTTTATTGTCTAAATAAATTTATGTCTATTCATCCAAATTTTTGAGTACATTAATCCTTCTGATGATTAGGACACAACTAGGCATCCCAGGTCCTGCTGTGATTATGGGAGCGCTTCCTTTGTTGGACGTGACTTGTCGGACTCAAGCGTCCCCTATAGTGATGGAGGAGTAACGATAGCCCCGCATAAATCCCCACTCGACTCATTCATCTCTCTGTCTCTGCATCGGGAACCACATATCTCCAGAAACAGTGCGGCGGTGGATTAATCATAGCAACTTCACAAGAAGTCATCGTGACTTAAGAGGCAGCTCTTGTATACCTTCTCTTTAAAGAAGCGCTCCCTTAGCCTGCATACTTAACTCTGTGATAAAGGCCTTTATCTCCCACACGGGGCCAAAGGGAAGTGAAAAAGAAAAGCTTGCGGGGCTTCTCAACCATATTTCCCATATGAATGCATGACAAGTAGGTTACTCATGCTTCTTGTGCATGTGAACGCAGGCTAATGGTAATGTGATTACATATCTGTTAAACATTTACAACGGTAATTAATTCAAGGCCAAGGCAAGCCGTTTTTATCCATCATTTTGCTTATGATTATAAGCTCCGGAAAATGTTCGCGTTTTAGTCAAGATTAGGTCAGGTCATACAATCTTTGATTTACATAACACCCATGTAATACACAACACTATCACTGCCGAAAACATTTTTATGAACAAAACCAACATTTTTCCTCTCTAGTTAGTTTTAGGGGATATTGTAAATCAAACAACTGGAAAGCAACATGTCGCAAATTATGTTACTCAAAATATATCATATTAAGGACACAGAGGCCGGAAGGGCCGAGCAGGGGCAAAGAGTGCATCCTCCATCGTGTAAGCACAGATGAAAAATGCTGAGCTCAAAAACAATTTTACATAGCTGGAGGATGAATACAATACAATTTTGTATCTTGAAGTGAGACAATTTAGGGGGGGGGGACTTTTCAGAAGGTCTATCGAATTTTAGTGCAACTGTCTGGCTTACATCCGTCACTTTGACAGCACGTCAGTATTATCCTGTAGATACAGTCGGGTCGAATTTGACCAGACTTTGGTCAAGCTTTGACCAATATATTACCTAATTTAATCTAACGCACCTTCCTGTGTGGTTATAAATAATAAAAATCTCTGAAATTGGTTAAAAAAAGGTTAATTTGTTTGAAAACGTTTGTCCAAAGTGGGTCAAGCGTGGACCAAACAGTTACTTATATTAATTTATTGCAAAGTTTCATGATATTTTGGGAATAAACCTTGTTTAAAAAAAAAACAACAACAAAAATCAAAGTTGGTTACATTTATTTAGTTGGGTCAAAAAAAGGTCAATACGCTTGAAAATTCCCTAATATTCGCATGATTAGTAAGAACCCTAACAAACAAGCCCATAAAAATGTATAAAAAAACTAAACAAAAACATACATTTTGGTTATTCCGAAAACTCCCAATTGGAGCATTTTGTACAAAAAAAATGAACTTTGCCCCACGCATCCAAAACAAAAAACAAAATGATTATTTCTTTAAAGGGACATTGTTTAATATTTAACCACTAGATGTCGCTGTCTGTAGTTTGCAATCATCTGTGGTCTGTGCAGCCCTTTGAGACTCCTTGTGATTAAGGGCATCACAAATAAACATGACTTGACTTGACTTAAAAAACATTGCACACATTATTATCAAAATAGAATTATTGCATTAAAGAAAGTTTTTTTTCTTTTTAAAAGAATATACGTAATGATATTTTCTTCCACCCGCCCCGAGACTGGGAGGTTGTGGTTTAAGCCTCGGCAGAGTCATACCGAAGACTTAAACATTGGTACCCGTTGCCTCCCTGCTTGGCATTCAGCATTAGGGGTTGGAATTGGGGGGTTTGGTCACCTAATGACTCCCAACACCTCAGTTGGGTTGTGCGAGGGGGCTGGGAATCCCCTCCTCTGAATCAATCTCCCAAAAAGAGTCAGAAATGACTCTAGCCACCTCCCACTAGGGGGATATGGCTGGCTGTGGAGATATTTTCTTCTTCAAGTTGACCCCCACCCACCCTCTGAAAGTATGTTGATTTGTGTAAAATGAACTGAAAAAGTGGATTTTACAGTTTGAAAAATCAACTTAAAACTGGTTATTTTGTCTGGGTAAACCCAAAAGATTATATTTATATATAACAGAAAAAAGATTATTTTATACATAACCTAGTATGTTGGCTTGCATAAGACCTTATTTTCTTTACCATATTTTGGGTTATTTTTTTATCCAACTGTTTCTTGGAATAAAATCGAAACCCAAATGGTGGGTTGGGTTGAAAAAGAGAACCCATAAACTGTCCATTTTATAAACAGAAAAGTTTGGATCATTTTATACAGGAAGTCAGATTAATTTGATACAAGTCATGGATCAGTCCATTTTTTATACCTATTTTTGGGTTATTCTTGACACAACTATTTCAGAGCAGTTTTTTTTCCCAATCAGTATATCTTGTATAGTAACATACAAAAAAACTTGCCACTGTTCAGTATCTTCCATTCTACCAGTTAGGGCTGCATAATTTGGAAAAAAACCTAATTGCGATTGTTCAGACCTGTATTACAATTTTGATGTGATTTTCAAAGTCATTTCTGTGGTTGTTTTGTTTTTTTCTTAAACATAGTGACATGCAAACTTACCTAGAGCTTGTGTACTTAGAGGCTGAGAGTATACCTATAGATCTACAAATAAAAACGGAATTGCAGTTAAATAAAGTCTTTATTGTCATTATACAAAAGTACGACGAAATTGAAGGGCTACTCATTTCAGTTTAAGAAAGCGATTTAGAGAGCAGGTGGCTAGCTACACGCTAGTGACAGGCAGAGTTGGGTAGGGTTACTTTAACTTGATTACTTTCAATTACTTTTGAATTACTCCAATACCAAATATGCTAATAAAAAACAAAATAAACCAAATATGAATACAATTATGACTCACAACACGTGGTAAGCTTTCTCTCCTGGATTTGATCTCTTTGATCTCCGGCAAAACTAACATAAAATGTGACAGAAACAAAATGAAAATAAATCCAAACAGCTTGCCAACATCATTTTTGCCGTTCCATGTATTCCGTTACTCCCCAAGCCTGCACAAAATTTAGTAATTTTATTCATATTTAGTTTCTGTTGTCTTTTTGTTATCATATTTGGTATTTAAGTAATCCAAAAGTAATTGAAAGTAATCAAGTTAAAGTAACCCTACCCAACTCGGGTGACAGGTAACCACAACTTTGCAAGGTCTTTACAATGATTAAAATACATGAGTCACAAATGTAGCAGTTTTCCAAGAGTAGAAGCATCAAAATCTTCCGTTTTATGGGTAATGAATTTGGCGCTGGTGACTAGCCACGTTCACTAGTGGTGGCTTAAGAGTTGTTAGCCTAGCTGTTAGCCTGCCCTTCCGACACCACCTCAGTCAATTCCTGGACGCGATAAAATTTCAGGCAGCACCCGCTAGTGATCAGCTTTTCTTTGCGCTTTTCTGACTTTCCTCAGAGTCCGTGCAGCCCTACTTTGAGTGAACACGAACAAGTAATTAACATTCATTCATATCGATAGGTGGCAGGATTTTTTTTCTTGACATAATAATCATCTGCAGTGAAATATGCGAAATAACATATTTTGACAAAAGTGTTTAGGATAATACTGCAAAAGTGATCAACTAAATAATATTAAGTCAAAATATTGCACACAATTTTTCTGATTTAAATGATCATTTTCTTGTTTCACTAAAAAAGAAAAGAATTACAACTGAGTTTAAAAAAGTGCAAATTTTTGCTCATTTTAGGTATTGTTTCTGTTTTCATTCTAAAAAAAACAAAACAATACAAATCCAAAATTATGGCAAAATTATTAACCTGTATAATTAGAACCTGTATTACCTTCTGATCCACGGCGACCACAAATGATAAAACTACTGTAAATTTAGGCAATATAATTCCAGTTTTGAAATAAATAAGAATAAATAGCACGAGACTGCACCTGTGAATTAAAAACAGGCTGAGAAGCACTGTTTTAAAGAGTACCAAAGCCTTTTGTATGACAATCTGTATGGATTAAAAGTCTAATAATAAAGTCATTATGCAGAGGATTGAATGCGTATAATGCCCATTAGGCAAAGTAAGACAAAGACATCTGAGTCTTAAAGGTGATTATAATTACCATCAGCCTCCTACGGCTCATAAAAGTCAACCCTATTATCAATTAATTCCTTAATACCTTTTAAATTAGGGGCAACTCTTTTGACTCTAGTGTAAAATCACAATAAACGGCTGCAGATTGGCCTCAATTTTTGCTGTCACATGTAGTTAAGTCAGGTAGGAGAGCACAACACAACAGACATAATGAAGTCCAGCTACTTCAGACAACCCAATTTCGATTAGCCAGCCATCCAAAATGAAAGTCTGGAACATGATTGTCATCAACTAGAACAGTCTCATGTTACAAAAAAAGGTATGATTCTGATAATCCCGAATGACCTCTCCAAAACCCAACTAGAGTTCAAGCCCCGCAATGAAACGAGAGTCGCTTCAAAGCAGAATCCTCAGACTCCAGCTAATTACCTCATTTCTCTTCGACCCTGATAAGCCATAGGAGCTGCTTAGAAGTAAAGTCTATCTGCCCGCGGAATGGTGCCGATAAAATTTTGTGTGGGTTAGAAAAAAAATTTGGTACGGGGTGAATCATTATTTTGTGAAGACTGCGAAAATCAATATCTGGAACCTGTTCAGGATTGAGGTGGGGCACATGCAGGACTGAAAACAAGGAAAAAGACCGGTGGTATGTATGTATACTGTATATATATATATATATATATATATATATATATATATATATATATATATATATATATATATAAAGCTGGTGAAATCTGACTCAGATAAAGATTTGTCATTTCTAAAATATAGTATCCCCTCAACAGAGGATTCTTTATGTTAATTTGTTTCTAGACATAAATTCTCAGAGCTATAGTGTTGATTCACCAGCGCCTTTACTCTTAAACCAAAGGGCAAACTGCTTGTGTTTCCTGAGTTCTTATCTGCTAAATGTATTTGGTTTTTAATATTGGACCCCTGCAAAGGATATTTCATATGATGTCAGTTTTTTAAAATATTGTTGCACACTGTTAGTTGTTCTAACCATTAAATCATTGTCGCTATTGGCTGATCAGGTTGCTGAGCTTTAATATTCCACAGCATTTAAGATGGATCACCTTTTGTAACGTAGGCTAGGTAATAAAAAGAAATAGCTCAGGCGTGGCCTCTAGAAAAAAATGGACTTTCATATCCAAAGGCTTCATTTCCTGTCCTCCTTGCAAATTAAAAATCCATTAATGTATTTCCCCTTTGTTTTGAGTGTTTACTAAAGTTTTAATTTATCACAATCCAAATGAATCATTTTAAAGACTACAGACAATTGAGAAACCCCTTGTCAATGCCATTTGGGAGGAAACTGGAAATGATAAACCGCGAAAAATAGAGGAAATACTGTAAATGACTATTGCAATGAGGTTCAAGTGAGTTACAACTTGGGCATTCTGATTAAAACATTTTTGGTCCAAATCCGAATTGCTTTCAAAGGCTTCAGCAGTGGGTACTTAATAGTCTCCCTTCTCCTACAGACACTAAAATGACTTTTGTACTTTCAACACAATACACGCATAGATTTTCAAACTGTCCACATCAGCTGGAGCTATTAAGTGGTCTGCTGGAACGAATTGACTTGTACTGCTCTCACAGTACAGCAATTCCCTCTTGCTATTATCCAAAAGGGACAGACAGTTAATTTATTGCAAGACAAGCACAAACACTGCAACAAAACCGCCAAAAATGATATGGTTAAATGGTCCTCTTACCTGATCCCCTTTTCCCCCCTGAAATAGCATTTGTCACTTGCATTCTAAACGTAAATGTTTTTTTTCTTTAATGGCTTTGCACTAGTGATCTATGGAACAATCCAGATACCGGAGAGAGGAAGAACTACTGAAGATGGCTGAGCTCAGTCTATTTGGACAGATGAGCATTCATCTCGGGACCAGCTCTATAAATAATTATTTGCTAAAAAAAAAAAAAAAGACCTACTTACATTCTGGTTCCCTCCTGTGTTAAGTATACATTATTACTGATCCTACCTGAGATTAAATGAATAAATCTTAACTTTATATTCCAGGCGACGGCCCGGAAGCGTCATCTCGCACACTGTGTGACCTAAGCCAATATCTTATGATTATAGTTTGTAGTATAAGGTCGCACAATTCGGAAAGCAAACCATTTTTGGGGAGGAGTTGATAAGCCACTGAAGTCAAAGCTAGTGAGACTTTGAAATCTTGCAAGAGCACAGGTAAACACATTTTATTTGAGCTCAAATAAAACCAAATTTTTCCCCCTCATATTAGGTTTTTTGCTTACCCAACCATTATTGAATTCTCCTAAAACGTAACCCTGATCCTCGCACAGATGAAGTCCGGAGCAAAAGGTAATATCAAACTGGGGCAAATTGTCAAATATCATTAGTTATCTCCCTACAGTTGTAAGCAGTGGTCGAGGTGCAGGGATTTTCTTTCCTGGGGCGGGTGGGGCGGTCTCATCTGCTGTGAGTTGCAGTCTCTATAAACGCTGGGAACGAGCCCAGGCCTGCCAACACATATAAACCTCCATGGGTTCTACTGTAATTTCCAAAGAATTCATGTTTTTCTGTACAAGAAAATAGTACAAAGGTTTGACAGGTTGGGGACAAGGTTGGATGAATGTAAACAATATTTTTCTCCTTAGACTTGAAACTGGCGTAAATTACGACACAGTTCAGTAATCCCTCGAGGTTCCCCTTTCACAGTCCTGCCGCTTCACAGATTTCCATCATTCATTGTGTTCTACGTCTATAGGCTAAATACATCCAAAGAGACAGTTTACCAAAATGTAATTTGTTAAATGAATGCTTGGGCCTGTAAAAAGGATTTGTTTTTTGAATTTAAGTATCCTGTAGAATCCTCCAGGTAATGGTAGCTCTACTAAGAACGGGTTGCCGGGCTTCTACTTCATAGTGGCGGCCTCAAGGCTATGCCATTCCGAAGGGATCCACACCAGTTTCCTGGCCACCCAGTCAGCTTGAGAAAGTCCTCGTCAAAAACAAAAACATCTTGTCCTCGTTCGGGCCTTTCTTTGCAGGCAGATGTTTGATAATGAGGCAACAAGCTTGTTCTACATCCGTAAAACCTTTGAGAATAGCGCTTGTTGCCCGAAATCTCATAACCCTGGCAAAACTCTTGAAAGACAACATGATTGGGGAACCTTTGTCAGCAGATTAGAAACTCCAACAGCACCCCATAACACCTGAGCTGCTCCAGAACCAAGTTGGCATCCAGTTTTCCTACCTTATTTTTGTGGTTGAATCTTACCATTTACTTGACTTGTTCTTTTGTTTTATTTTTGTATTCTAATGTTCGAAATAAAGTTGCATTCATTCATTCATTCAACTGCAGAGACTCAAAATGACGGAACCCAACCATTTTTCTTCTCATTTTTTAGCATAGTGTTCGCTTTTTGGGGATACGTGTAACAGCAAGATGGTGGACACAAATATCAGCCTCTTTGAAGTGATGTTAAGTAAAATGAATGCAAATTTCTGGACCCGCGAGTATTTTTAAAAAGCGAAAATTGCATGATAGAAGTATTTTGCTCATTATCTAAATGTTTAAATTTATTGAATTAACTTTTTTTTACCACTATGAGGTGCTAAATAATACAAATTGTCCCTCTAAGAGTGTGATAAGAAAAATACTATACCTGGAAGAAAATGTGTCTTTGGCAAACATTGTTTAATAGGAAGAAGAGAAGGAAACAAGACATAAAAAATATATAAACCAAATGCTATTAGTAATTCTGGGGAGTAAATCTATATTCTAGGTTGAAGCTCACAATGAAGTGTATGGTGGTGATGGAAGATGGCAATTTGGGAAGGAAGTTGGCATGGCAGTCGGATATCACCAGAGGGGTGACAACAAAAGACTGCCAAGCTGGGGAAAAACCTAGATTTTGCTTTAGAAGGTGAGTGAATGATTGCCTACAAAAACTCGGTATTAAATGCAGCACCTTGCTCTTGAAAAATGAATAGGATGAAAAATCTAATATAGACTCACTCACTTCTGAGGAGCCAATGAAAAAACACATTAACACTCTTTGTAACTACTCTACAGGTTATAGGTTTGTTGAAAAAAAAACATTAAATTATTAAAATCAAATAATAATGTCTCGTGTTTAATCTTTGGGCGCACATAGTGCTGGAAAAGTAGGAGTTCGTAAGGTAATCTGAGTACATGAAAAACAGGAGAATTAAATGTTTTTCTGATGGCCAAATTTATGTATGTATGTATGTAATTTTCGGTTTTTGTTTTGTTTGAAGCATATTTTTATAAGTTCTTTTGTCCCATTGTGTGGCAACTGACAGTAGTTTTGAACTAATTTTAGCATACATAAGCTTAAAGATATTCCAGGGTTCCTACATCTTAAGGTAAGTCAAATTCAAGACATTTTAAGACTTTAATACCATGTCGACAAAAAAAAAAAATAATTGAAACAAACAAAACAAAAATATTTCTACCAGGCAATACATCTTAACTCGTACATATTACCTGGAAAAGCTTTTAGTCATGGCGAAAATGTCTTGATTACTGATATGCATCACCTGTGCCCGCACTTTTGGCGCCAACTGCCTCGGACTCTGATTGGCTCCCTGTCCCTATTTAAACCCACTCATATCTGTCCCCTTTTGTCAGTCCGTCTGCGAACATCAGTTAACCTTTTTTGACCCTGACTCCCACCTGTTTTTGCTCCTGTCCGTCCCCCGGCTTCGACCCGTTTTTAATCCTGACCACGTCTACTCTCCTTTCCTGGCTTATGGCTTGCTTGCAACCACGACCACGTTCTGCTCTCCCGTCCGGGCTACTGACCTGTTTTCCTTTCCTAGACACCGCCATCGCTTGCCATGGAAGATCCACTTCTGCGTTCAGAGCGACCTGCTTCCTGCGTCCAGCAATCACCAGATCGCGGGCGCAACCCTTTCTCTTTCTTCCAATAAAACTTGTGAGAAACGCAACGCAAGTGGGTCATGTCTCTGTTCTGGTCTTAACAGAAAAACGTTTGTCAGACAGTAACTTCTCATAAAATTGACACTTTCCCATGTGACTGACTCTCATCTGAAGAGCCAATGAAAAAAAAACACATAACACTCGAGCTCCAGAACAGACAAAGATTTCTCTGACCACAATATTATGGCCGATTCTGGCAAAAGTACATACCTGACAAAGGTGACAAGGGACAAAAACAGTTGCAGTGCCAGAGAACAGTATCAGTTCGAATCAGTGGTTGAGGCGAGTGACAAGGACGAAGGCAAACTTGACATTTGCAACTAATAAAATAATTGAATGTTTCCATAACACAAATTGATAAGTTGTGTTTAAGACACTTCATCTGAGAGAGTGTTCTATCTAATTATCAGTTTCTATCCCTTTTTCATGGAGGTAATTGGCAATTTTTCATTATAAAACGCAGTTCGCCTGTCAGTCAGATACGGACCACACTAAAGACAGACGGAGTAAATTTATTTACTGTTGTAGAATAAAAATAGTGCACTGCAAAAAATCACAAAAACCTTATTAAGATAAATTGTTTGTTCACTATTGAACTGCATTTCCCAGTTTTTAGTGTCATGGATTTTGTCCAACTTCTCACAACATTTTCGTCTTACAGCCAGCAAAAACAACTAAGACTATGAGCCGTACCACTACTGCATTCACCTGCGACACAACGCATAAGCTTTCTCCACAAAAAATACCAAATTGTAACCTATCCTAGTAATTAACATGTAGAACAATAAGGTGACTGGCTTGCAAGTGTGCTGGTGTTACTAACAACTCAGTATGTCAAAGACAAGACAAGCCATCTTCAAAATCATTATCATTCTGATCATTACAGAATAACCATGAAATATATATACTATATTGTTTTTGCATACATTTTCTTACATTTTGCACGTTTAAGAATTTGGGATTTTTTTTAAATAGTAAATATTACACAATATGTGGGAAGTCTAATATAACAATGCCACATTTGCAATATACAAATAGTGTTTGCAGATGACATGGCCATCTGCTGAGGTCAGTCAATGTTCATTTGCGGACAAGCGACCGCCAGTACCTCATTTTACAAAGAGGACAGCATACCGGACAGGCCCATTAGACCAGCTAGCACCACCAGCCTGTCAGCCTATTTATATCCCGGACAATAATTAATACGGGGGCTGCCTAGAAGCAGCAGAGAGTGGTTGGAGAAATACAGCAATGTGATGTTCCCTGGGTGAAGACAGCAAGTCATTTTCAGACTCTCTCATGGGAAGCAACTAATGACGGGCTCCACCAGCTCCCCATCGGAACGGTCATTCCGTTCGCTGCTAACATATCAAATTAATGTTGACCTGCTAAATGCAAGCGAACCGAGTCACGACAATAACAGGGTTGGCCTCTGTGCTGCAATGCAGCACTACTGGCTGGACGGTTGTGCCTTTTAAACCTAGGGTGCTTTGATTTTTCTCATTAGACCAGATAATCCATTCATAGTAGTCAAGAAACATACCATATTATTTCGTTAACCTAAAAACAAACTCAACGTTTGGATCCGATTATACACTTTACGGTCATATTTGCGCAATGATTGATCAGTCGAAAATATCTCTGACCACAATTGTAATAACCCGCTCTCCAGATAATAGCATTGATTTTACTGTGTGTCATTTAATGATTTGATCAAATATATGAAATAATAATAACGCCAGAGGCTGTGTTCCATATCAATTATATACCTCTCATAATTTGTCTCCCGAGTTACTTAAGAGTGTTGAAGCTCATTTTGACTGTCATTTTTGTCCTGAATAATGGTTTTAAAACAAGGCGCAAGAAAACCTTTGAAAAGAGAGATCTCGCTTTGCCCATTTTGGCTCTACCCAGGATCGTCTCAGTCACTGGTAGCACATGACAATGTCGTCATTGCTAATGAAGATGAAGTCTGCGAAATACTATACATATTACATGCAAGCCTGAATTTACTGCAAGAGGGGAAAGAACTTAGACAGATGCTAAAAGAACAGTTTATGTTTAGTATAGTTGATAAAAAATTGTGTTTGTGAGGTTATTGCTTCATAAGGGAAATTACAATGATTGCCATAATGAAATAAAATTGTTTTTGTCAGGAACCAGAACAGGATCAGGACCCAAACGCGTATCGTTCTCACACAAGCCTTTTATTTTACGGGAAATGGGGAGTCATGCACATTAGACAGCAGTCTGGCGTGGAAAGACAGGAAGCCAGAGACCGACGAGGTCAATTCCAATTGCCCGAGTTGATATCGGACAGATGGGGTCGATACCGGACAGGACGGGACAGACAGACAGGATTGATAATGAAACATGAAATCGAAAATAAACAGGACAAACAAGACGGGAACGAAAACTGGAGAGAATAATAAACAGGACAAAAATAGATTGGAACGAAACTGGAAACCGATATTAAACAGGACAAAAAAAAACTGGAATAATACCGTACTGGAAATACCGACAGGACCGAGTCAGAACCCACGTTTTGCGGGGCAGAGGTTCGTTGACAGACTGACAAAGTAAGAGAGACCGCACTAAGCTTAAAAAGACAGAAAGCCAATCTGCCGCAGCTGGCGCCACACGGGCGGGGCCAATTGGGCGTCATGGCAACCGTGACAGTTTTGGTTTATCTGCTAATGAATCAGACTTTGAAGGACTTGACGGAAATATTGTAAATTTTATTTTGGTATTTTGTTAATAGTTTACATTGTTAATAAATGATTTCAATCACAGCCGCTTGTATTCAGCTACGTTTGCCACTTACAATGCTTAGTTTGAGCTGAGATTGAGTTCACCCAAAATTCTACAACAATTTGTAATCAAAAATAACGGGTGTGCATTATACACAATTGCATAACTTGTTCTATAATTTTTCCCTTTTAGCTTTTCTTGCTTCTCTGTCAGAACAAAGGCTGGCTATGGTAAGTTATTTGATTATAACTCTGGAGCAGCTCCCCGTGAAAGAAAACAATTTGATTTCATTATGGCAATCATTTTATCCTACCCACACACACACACAAATGAGTACACATGCATCGCTTCCTATGGAAATTAAGTTTTTGAATCTGAACTTTTCGCGTATAGATTGTTCCACTTAATGATGTGTTTTTCAATTTCTATTGTTTACAATTTGACTTATATAGGTTCGCAGTTAACTACCGTGCAATTATAAGTCTCAAAGAGCTCAAGTCGCTGATGGTATTTCCCCTATTAGAGGCACGGGGATTTCATTTGCAGCCAGCGATATTTCATTTGAGAGAATGTTTAAAGCAGTAATGAAGTCGCTGGTTTCAAATTAACGTCTCACCGGATTGAACGGATTCAATAAACGAAAAAAAAAATTAAGTCACTTGCCAAGCATGTCCTGGTGTAATTATCAGTAAAAATCACTTTTGTAAGTCGGAGGGTGTGACAAAAGTATACAGCGCATTGTAGAATGAAATTTCCCTTGAGACACCTCTGATTCATTTGAACTAACGTGTGAATAATAGTTTACGTACCATGAGTTTTCATTGTTGGCACATCATTTATAGTGCTTGAACTTTAAAGAACAAGCAATATAAGCTGACTGAGTGGAAAACAACATAAACTAGAGATGCTACACTTTGGTACTGCTAATATGTTATATGGGGTGAGGGTTAAAGTGAGTCTAAAGAGGCAGATGCTTGGCATTTATGTCCAAGTGAGAAAAAAGTGGACCTTAATTTCAGAAGTGAAGACGGACTCTGACAAAAACCATCACGAAATAAAGAGTGTGTCAGCAAGAATAGGATTTATGATGGATTACAACAGCGATCATTCTCTTCCTTTAAACATGAGCGTACAATTAAATATGAATATTTCAAATATGTAATCA
Organism: Urocampus carinirostris; assembly: GCF_059441175.1. Taxonomy (NCBI): domain Eukaryota; kingdom Metazoa; phylum Chordata; class Actinopteri; order Syngnathiformes; family Syngnathidae; genus Urocampus; species Urocampus carinirostris. The sequence goes on along the minus strand of NC_142357.1, from coordinate 33,924,327 downwards.
CTATGTTTGGGCTTAGAGTGATTGCTGGTGTGTACGTGCTCTGAGCCAAGCCAATATCCAATCATCACTATTTATTTTCAAAGAACAAAAAACTGGAAGCGGCGATAGCGCTTAAGGTGTTGTAATTAGCTGCTGTTGCCAAAGAAAGTGCTGCAGCTAGAAAGAAATTACAAAGCTCTGGGTCTTTGGGATTGAAGTTCTGGTACTGAAATACTGTCAGAAGTCATTTTTGCTTCCCATGCCTCAAAAGCTAGGAGAATGTTCTTACTCTGTATGTCTGAGAATGAAAAATGGGTTTTAACATATCCACAGCTCCTTCAGGCAGCCCTATTCTGGGCAATAACAGTCCAGCTGTCTGTCTTCAGTTTAGGTGAGTTTTGGGACATAGGAAATAGGTGCCATCCGTTCAGGAGATAATGAAAATGGTCATGGTGGATTCTGCATTAATAGACTAAGGTGATTCATTCTGACGTTCTAATTTTTTTCTATCAGATGGAATGTCCATTACATTATATGTTATCACAGCACATTTTTTTATTGAGGCAAACTGTGTCTAGAAGCCAAAACTATTCCTTTAGGGACCAAGGTTTACAATATACTTTCCCCCAACCTCTTTTAACTCCATTGTTCATGCTGTTCATGTTGCAGAAAAAGCTACAAAAAACAAACCCACAATATGCACCATTGAAATTATAATGATAAATAATTGCAATTTCGTATAATTTCAGAAGATCCGATTTCAGTCTGATTATAATTTGTAAGACTTAATGGACAAAAAAAAAAACTTTCATTTAGAAAAGTGGCTGGAATGGAACGATAAAAACATTTTTTCCTCTAATGATTTGTACAACATCACTACTTTTTTCTTTTTACACAGGTCAATTAACCAGTTACAACGACCAGATTCAGTTTAAGCGCTGAACTCCCGTAACCATTTAGTAATTTTTAATAAAGCTTTGGGGCAGCATGGCGGCGAAGTGATTAGCGCGTGTGCGGTCCAGTTCTGAGGTCATGAGATCGAACCTCCTGTGTGGAGTTTGCATGTTCTCCCCGTAATTGCGTGGGTTTCCTCCAGTTTCCTCCCACATTCCAAAACATGCATGTCAGGTTAATTGGCCAGTCCAAATTGTCCCTAGGTTTGATTGAGTAAGCAAATTGTCTGTCCCTGTGTGCCCTGCGACTAGCTGGCAACCAGTTCAGGGTGACCCCTGTCCATTGCCCAAAGATAGCTGGGATGGCTCCAGCACCCCCGCGACCCTTCTGAGGATAAGCGGTGCAGATATTGGATGAATGTATGGATAATAAAGCTTTGCAACTACTCATTTATGCTGCTTTTAATGAATCAACCAGAGGATGAAGCACACACCAGCTGCCAAATACAAATAACTCGCATGTCACTCAAATGAGTCATTATTCAACTCACCTGTCAGTCAAAATGAGTACATTTACATGCAGGCAATAATTTAAATTGTAGAAAGACCTTTTAAAGAATGTTGCTAAGTGCTAACTAATACCAACAATTTTAACAAAAAAAGGAAATGACATTAAGTGTTCTGACCGATTAACCACCGGAACATGCAAAGGAAGCTGTCATACACTTGTACAGGAATCAAGTGGAAGGTCAGGCAAACACCATAGCACTGCACTTGACAGAAAATAGCTCTATTATTATGCCCAATTACAAATTGACGGCAATTTGTCTTGGATCGTAAACAGTCATCACTCGTGACAAAAAGGGAAAAAAACGGATAAAACGCTCTGCATCTAAAGCAGATCGTATAAGCCAGCCAGCTATTGGCAAATAGTAGTCTCTGGTAATAAACATTTTAAATTGCTTCACAAAGACCAAACTTTTCAACTTAGACTTGCTCCTTTTTTTGCTTATTATTTCTATTGTCTTTGTTTCTAATAACGGTTGTCCACAAGTTAAACAAACCATAACACTGCAGATCATTCAAATAAGCAAGGTTCCACAAATTTGAGCTTGCAACCACTGAGTCCGGTTGTAAGGATCTATTTGACATTCAGCTTACATCCCCCTCACCCCTTTTGTTAGTTCGTAGGCAAGTGGCAATTAAGGCGACACCACGACTGCTGAATCCCACCACAGCTGAGGAGGGAAGCGGCAGAGCTTCTGGGAACAGGTGGAAAATATCCAAACCGTTTTCTCACTTGTCCTTCTCTTAAGCAAAGGACGGTTTTCAACTGATCTGCTTTGGACATTCTGTTTACACAACGGAATCCGGCCTTAACTGCAAAGTGAAACGCTTGTGTGGGCAGGCGTGTCCCAATAGAATTAAAAAAGTCACGACACTGACTGCAACCCCCACAAAATAATCTTCGGGAATGGCAAGAAATCCGTCTCCCCTTTTTTATCCAGAGATAAACATTGTCAATAGATGACTTTTACTGATAAATCCACTTTTTTGATAAGCTACATTAGTTGAATTAGCAGTCAGCCAACACGACGCAGTGCTCCCATGCTACGTCGCTATTATTTGTCTGATAAATCATTGTTAAATTTGTATGGGTTGTTAAATATGCACAAAGAGCTATAGTTTAGTACAGCAGCACGGTGTAGTATGCTGGGTGCACTTCAAAAGACAGGAGAACTTTACAGAGAGAAATCAACACAACCCAGAAAATAATTTGCTGCTTTCTGCCCAGTCTAGTGCTTTCTGTCAAGTCTGTGCTACCACCTTAAACAAGTAAACAAAACTGTGATAACAATATCTTGACTATAAACAGAATTTCTGTATTCTTATTTTGAACAATGTTGCTGCTAATGGCCTTGTACTACTTTCTGAATCACTTCCATCATAACCTTGTATGTATGGCTCGTCTATCCTAATATTCTTTTTAGTTTAGTTTTTCGTTAAGTCTTTTATTACATGTATATCCTGGAGTGCGATATCCAATCACGCTGTAAACAATGTACACTGTGTGGTTTAATACAAATGGGGTAGGGTAATGCCCTGCTACCAAGGCATTTACCCTAACCTTTTCCAACTATCAACACAAAGAAAGACCCACATTTTATTTGCAGAAAGTGACCACTCTTCAACTGTATAATATATATAGATGTAAATAAAAGTTTAATCATTTGCTTGTGTGTCATGTTTTATGCTGGAAATTTAATTGTGTGTCAGAATTACGGCTGCAACAACGAATCGGTCAAATTGTTAAATATCTATGATTAAAAGCGTTCATCGGTTCGTTGTGCCGGGTAATTTATGCATTACTCAGAAAGTCAAGGACCCAATGACGTCACATATAGCGCGAGTCGGCGATCATAACAGAGCGAGGTAGAGCGCAAACTAAAGCTCTATTTTCAAAGACTTGTCAATTCAACTCATGAAACATGACGGACACAGAGAAAACAGATCAACGGAAGTGTGCAAAAGAGTGGGAGCACTCCACACCTCACAAAACAATTAAGTGCATCACCTGCAAGAGTATGCAAAAAGTGATATGGCGCGATGGTAAGGTAGCGATAAAAACCAAAACATTGAGTCACATACGAGGTTTTTGGGAGCTAAAATGACTGAGGCTTCCAGGCATGGGGGCCCTGCCATTCCAGGGCGACAAGGCTTGGAGAGTCCGTGGTTCTTTCCGTCCCTGACGATTAAAATAAAACAGCCCCCTTTGTTCTCAAAAGGTGCGCAAAGGACAACGGTGGTGGGAATAAATATAATTGTGACACGCTGTGAAACAGTTAGTGGTCATTCAAATGACTAGACTATCTTAAATCTGGGTTTAGTGATCAGTAGTGCAGATTGGTAGAGTGCTGTAGGCTTAAAATACAATATATCCAGAGTATTGTTTACTTCATGAAAAATATTAGACACAATATGAGGCTACTTTGAACTCAATTAGTGTGGGGAACTGTGAGCACCACCTGCTGGCTGAACCGGTAACCACAAAATTAGATTCTGAATTTAGTAAAGATAATTTGAAGCGATTTTCTCTACAATGGCAATAAAAACAAATATATTTCTTCGATAACTCGTGACTTGTATTTTGTGCAAAACTGAGGGAAATTGAAATGCACTCTAAAAAGTTGGAAGATGCATCTTTTCCACATGGAAATAAAAGTTTGAATATTAGAGCAGTTATCGACTCTCCAGTGCCACATAACAATCTACAAAATCATCAAATTTTCACCATGTGGTAGGTAGTACTGCCTAGGCCAAAGCAAGACCCCATTGGCTTGGTTTTTCCACCTTGCTATTGCCAGCCAAAGCCTCTAAATGCCGCTTCTATTTGCTGGAATTATGAGCCGATTGCCTTGCTGCAATTCCAGAACATGCCAACTAAGGTAAAAAACACAACAAAGGAAGCACAGAACAGTGCTCCACGGAGACAGTCATATGATGAAAACACAAAGAAGCCGATAACCCCTAAGAGAAGCCTTCTGGGGGAGTTGGCTAATTAGAACAAACAAATGAAACTCTATGGGCTACCTAGAGTTTTTTTTAATTCAAGATTTTAGCAGAAGAATGGCAGGCCTTTATAACTGCCAAAACACTTGGGAGGGAAAAAAAGGGTTTTACACTGTCTTTCCATCGTTGAATGTGTTTATATGCAGGCAATAAACCAATTATTTGATAATGGATTTCTCAACCAATCAGAATGAATCGTTTACATGAGTAGAGACTAACCAAAACCTACATAGCGTTTGCGAGTGTTCTGATGACATGGGGAGTCTAAATGCACAAGTAAACGTAAAATGAAAGTACTATCCCAACTAGAGCTGCATAAATAACAAACATTTCGTAATCTAATTTAAAACGCACAGAAATAGTCGGTTTTTATTTTCGGCTGTTTTTTTAAAATCTTTTTTTCAATCACATCTCAGATGAGTGTAACATGGGCATCTTAGCTGGAAAACAGCTGGGACAATAAGCGTAAAGCCTTATCTGGTCCCAGGTCAAAGTTGATCATCTAAAAGACGAAACATTAGAATACATTTTCTAAGGGTATATCCAGGCGCACAGAAACACATGCTTCACAACAGTCTGATGGCCCTTTATTTAGTATTAACCCTTGAAGGCAAAGGTGGGATAAAAAATGACCCCATGGGTTGAGATTCTCTAAAATCTTTAGAAATAAAAAAAAATATTTGGGGCTATTCCTCATACAACATGTTTATGAAAAGATGCCTTAAGTATTTTTATTTTTTTCCAAACTTACTACACTCATGGAAGAATCTATGTAGTGGTAGGTTATGTATCCAGGGGTAAGTACAGTACTTACAAAAATAACAAAACTACCACAGACAAGGCAACTTTCTTTTAAAATCGAAAATCGCATAGAACTTGCAATACTGGTCTGATATTTTGCAGCCCCAATCCCAACCATCAAAATCGGAATACTCACAGTCGGACTGATTCCTTAATGAGGTATCTGTGCGTGTTTACATGGCTTCAAACTTCTGGTAACAGTCCGTTTTCAGTCAGAGAATAACCTGCATACATACCTAATGACCAGTGTTCCCTCTAAGCTGCGCGCGTGCGCAATTGCGCACTGCTCGCACATTCTCAACGCACAAGAAAGTCTAGCCAGCGCACAAAAATGAAGGCTCAAAATTACTAATTAAGAAGCGACTCAAGTCAAAGTTACAGTGCATGAAGGTACAAATACACGGTTTCCCTTGACGTTGTGTCCTAAATGCGGTATTTTGAAGTCGAGTCGAAGTAGAACGAAGTTGAGTAAAGTTAGTAGAGTTTGTCGAGAGCCGGCTTCTTCGGCTCGGCTCACTAAAAGGAACCGGGTCTTTCGGGTCCTAAACGGCTCTTCAGGTTGTTTTTGCTTCTTTAATCCCAACATGACCAAATATTATGTAAAATTATGCACAAAATGACTTAAAGGAAGGGGGGAATAGAACAAAAAAGAAAAAAATACCAAAATGAAAAAGTAGTGAAAAGCTGAAAAGAAAAGACACAAAAGGAAGAGAAATAAAGAAGGAAAAATTTAGAAAAAAGCCAGAAAAAAAGAAAAGAAAGAAATGTAAGAAAAAAGTAAATAGAGAAGAAAAAGAAAAAAGTAACAGCCAGGAAAAAATAAACACAATGAGATTTTTTTTAAAGGAATTTAAAAAGTAGAAAAAAAACACGGAAAAAAGAAGAAAAAGTTTGTGTTGCATTCAACTAATTTCCAATTATATCAAGTGAATCTTGTTGCCAACATTGTACTTCCACTAAAAAATGTGATTAAGTACAATTCTGTATTTTACGACCGACTCAATAAGCCCCCAAAAATGTTAGTATTATGCGACAAAAGATACCAGGAAAAAAGAAATGTAAATCTTGTGAAAGAACTGTTGTAAAAACAAATGACGTTTGTAGGCCGTACAACCTTTGCAACAGTACATGAGTCAATTCATTCAAAACAGAAAAATAATTTTGCATTGCCGCAAACTCAGCAAAATGTAACTTGATGTCAAGTTTTGGACATGTTTGATCATTAATTATCTTGCCACACTTGGGATTATGGTTGCTCATTGTTGTTTCAAGCGTTGCTCACCGACTTTGTGTGAACGCTCAGACCTGTGGAAAATTAGAGGGAACATTGCTAATGACCTGATGAAATCACAATATTAGCAATGATAGCCCACATTTCTGGATATTACACGGTCTCAATATTCACCACACTACCCAATCTCCATCACTAAAGAAACCATTAACTGTAATGAGGATCGATGGAGGTGTTAAAGGTATTGACACTCCAGTGCAGTTGTAGCTTTGGTGTCCTCTTTATTAGCCTGGAAAAGAAGTGCACCTCTGTCTAGGCTGGCGGCCACTAAAAAGGAGCGTATTGATCAGAAGGTCAGTCAAGATGGAATTCAGATCTTTTCATTCATTCATTGAGTTACTCAACATTAACAGCTGCCTGTCCTTGCGCTTAACAGTGTGCGATGAATGTTGTAAAACTGGATTAGTTGTACTATTCCAGTTGTAACATCTTAAACATAACCAAGTAATGTTTAGAGTTGGTCGGCAAATAATAAACAATTAACTGATTGAAATTATTTCAGTGTATTCAATCCACTTCAATAGACCATAAAAAATTGAAACACATATGTACTAGGTGTAGGGTAGATGGAAGCTATTACAACACAAAATCGAACACCGTGCACTTGATTTCAGGTCGGTCCAGTGATTGACAGATGCTCTCTCCAGGGCTTTCTTTTCTAGTCCAGGCTGGGAACATGCAACTGATTTTTCAGTGACCCTGAACACAATCCACGGTGTCGAAAACAAGTAGATGGATTTGGTGCTCGATAAAATGTCAAGGGAGTCTGACAAGATTGTGAGACGAACCGTGTTTTGAACACTGATCTAAGTTGTACATATGACACCTGCCAGGCACACCATTTTGAAATGGGTTTTATTTCGTTTTAAAAGACATGTTGAGAAATACACCAAAATGATTTCTACAACAGCCAAGAATCCCATCCTGAACTGGATGTCGTTTGGACGTTGGTTTTTTTTGGGTTAAATCTTGTCTGGTCGATTTTTTAGACATGAATAAGCCCAACAAAAGACATTTAGACGATGGTTGTGTCCTAAAATAGGTTGTGAACCAAATGCAGTCCAAAATTAGCTGTTGTTCTGTTTATCTTGTCTCATGTGGTCAAATTTTAGCCCACCCCAAAAGCTTGATGAAGATGTTTTTGAAACATTTCCTTTACAATTAATTGAGGACATCTTTTGGACATAACCTCGGTGTCTATTCAACCAAATTTTTAACCAGTTTTGGTTGGGTTGGATGGGTCTAATCACAAAAATACTGAGTTCTGTCCTGTTATCTTATTCACCATTTGCACCGTTTTCCCAAAGTCATTCTCGTTGTGCATGTATAAAAACAATGAAGATGCTACACTGTGTGTCCCAATGACAAGGCTTATTCACTTATATGACAATCAGGGAATAACGGGTAAGGTTTCTTGCAAGGGTGGAAAAATAGATACATGTATATGGCGGGTATGATGAGGCTTGGTAAGGTGGTAAGATTGTTGTTTTTTAATCCTCATGAATTTAAAAAACTGTCAACAGCCTTTAACGACAGCCAACTCATTAGCACCATTTAATCTGATAAACAAGATTCAACCAATCACTTCAATCAGAGCAATCACATATTTTGCATTCCATGCAGTTAATATTCCGATGTTTTTGAGTCAATATTAAACATACTCATAAGGAGAATTTGGAGGAGCCCTGGCAGATGGATTAAAGTTTCGACAGTGCTTCATCTGATTCCAGCCTTTCCTATGAGGCAGGAAAAGCAGTCAAATCCTTTCACACGTTTATCCAGATGTCTTCCCCGCTGCAGCCACCCTGGTTTTAGAGCTTGGAGTCTTTTCAAACACCTTGGCAGCGACTCAGGATCTATCTTTCATCAAGAAGTCACGGTGACAGTTCCTGCGACAGATCAAGCGCAGGGAGGGCTGGATGCTGTTTTACTTGTGCGCTAGCTTGTAAAGCACTATTGTTTCAGCGGCTCAGAGACCAATCCCATTTACTGAATTAGAGTGTGGGGAGAACACGTGGCTACCTCCTGTAGCTGGAACCTCAATAACAAAATGGGTATGCCCCGGTTTTGATTGACGTGAAAGTTCTTGCGACGCACCGCCGCGTTTAATCAATTGATCAAAATAAAACAGAAAATCAGAAGCCTTCAAACATGCAAACCCAGGGGCCAGTTGCAACCCACGAGACAATATAATGAGCCCTTCTTAGCCTTAATATGCAAGTTTAATGTAAGAGTTTGATATGGATGTTCCATTTGGGTAGGAGAACATCACCACAGTGAAACTGGAGCCTAAAGGACAGCGATGCACCTTGCAAATAACGTTTGGCGTGTTTCTCCTTGTGTTGAACATTTTGTATCCGCCCAACTTGGGTTTTAAACCACAACTTGGTATTTACTTCCTCATATGTCACATTAGTTAAAGGGACACTGTGTAATATTTGACCCCTAGATGTCACTGTATCGTTCTGGGGCTGGATGTGCCCCCCCAGAAAATCCAGTTTGTAAATAAGAAGAATAAAATCATCCTGACATTATTTTCAGATTAATACAGAAACAACATAAGTGAATTAGCATGCAGGAAACAAGAGGCACTTCTACGATTGGTTTGAGTGAACTGGCCCTGTAAAAGTGAAGCTGAAATGCCACCATGTACACAAAAATCCACAGAACTGATGAATAGAAGGAAAAAAAACAGCGCCCGAGGGAGCAGAGTCAAAGCGTTATAGGCAAGCCAACACTGAATTACAGAACATTTCTTGAACATCAAATGTTGCATCTCGAATCTAGGTTAGGGTTGTCCCCACCCCCTCCCCGAGGAATCCCACTTATGTACACCCCCACATACCTGTCAGTGTAAACGAAGCTCTCTAGATTACTGGGCTATGAAATTAATTTACCTACTTCACACCTTCAGGATCTATCACATCTGATTAGAATACATTAGGATGCTGAATGCTACACAGGCGGAAAGAACTACCAGAGTCTCAAGAACAAATAGTGCAGCGGTATTAAGGGTGTCCTTGGATTTAAACTTGTAATAACTAAATCAACTTCATCCGGCCTTGCACGAGTAATTGTGGAATGAGGACGAAAAGATTACAGTGTTTATGGAAGACGAGGTCTTCAGGAGTTGTTCAACTGAATAGGTGATGCGCTATCAACACAGGTCATGCGCAAGCGAGCACTGACCAGACCAGCTCTCACAATAAAACGAGATTTGAATGCCGCCATATAAAACACAATTTTTATATCGGTACGGGCTGCAGCATGCAATCTTCTGAGGCTGCAGCTTCCATTTAAAACAAGCAATAAAATAGAACTTAAAATCCAAAATGCTAAAGTACATTTTTACAGCCTTACAACACACTTTTCCATGCTTGTCTGTAAAACATTTCTTTTGGAAGTTTAGGTAGTTTTTGAATTATTTCATACATGTTGTACTCAGTTATTTGATGACCAAATCAAAAGTGGGAATGTCATTGTAATTTATTTGAACAATCCAAGTCATATATAGTAGGGTCAAAAATAATGGGTCCTAAATTGGTGTTTTGGAATACGAATCCAAAAGATATCCTGCATCACAGATTTTGGTTTAATGACGAAAAAGGAGAATTACCGTATTCATTTGGGTGTAACGCGGTTATTTTTTACCTAAAAAAAAAAAACTCAAAATTTGGGTGTGTGATATACATGAAGTTTAACGCTAGTATATTACCATATTTGTACAATGATTGAACAGGAGAAAAATATCACTGACCACAATCGCAAAACAGTGGATGAACAGGAATCGGCGTTGAGAGTGCTGTCTGTTAACGACAAGATCTCGAGTAATAAATATGAAATATGAGAAGGCATTAGATTTTATCTCATTATTACACAATGTTTAGTCATGGTACCAAAGACAAATGTTAGAGAATGGAGAAAACAGAGTGTCAACCTGAAAGATATAAACGCAAAAAATAAAACACGCGAGGGAAACGACTTTTTGGTGTATCTGATAATACATTGGGTTGACATTGTCAATTTTATGTTGGTAATGTGTTTATAGTTTACGTTGTTAATAAATTATTTTAATCATGGCAGCACCTATTGAAAAATGTTTTTTTACAATGCTTAGTTTGAGCTCAGAAAAAGTGAAACCAAATTTGACACCAATTTTTAATCAGAAAGTAGGGGTGTGTGGTACACATTGCGTGTCATGCGCGAATACATAACAACAAATCTGAAATAATAAACTTAATTTTCAATGTGTCGAACCCATATTTCCAACATTTTTCCAGGTTTCACACTTTGAAATCACAATTCAACGCAACACCTGCCTTTTCTCATCAGACATCACGCCAACCCTCTTTGGAAGCTTCCAAGAAACAATAAAACTTTGCATAATGAGAACTGTCACCTTTGCTCGCCGGCTGTGAAGGTGTCATGTATTTGTTGAATAAAAGGCAGCTCTTCTTTCCAGGTGGTTTCGAGTGAAAAAGACAAATTTAGCAAAATGCCTCGGGCAAGTAAAATCAGATTGAATTTGGAAAAAAAATACAAGATAAATAAACAGCGACTGGAGTGAAAATTTTGGCAGGTGAGATTGGTGTTTCCAAGCCAGATGAGGGTTGGAGGGGCCACATCCCATCACAAGAACCTTCAGACAAAAGTACATTGATACCTTAACGATGTCATGCAATTAAAAGATAAAAATTGTGTTTTAAAAAGATATCTGTGACGCTGCTACATGTCAACACATAGGTAATTAGATGAACAAAAAAGAAGCAGTGCCTAAAGATCGCTGTGGCATACAAAAAGGACATGGACATGCACATTCATCAATTAGCAAGCAATAAAATGAAGCAGAAAATGCTAACAGGACAAATCTTCATATCTCTACAATCTGACAAATCAAGCTTAACTTAAAAGTACGTATTGTCTATCTACAGTTGATAAGAAGAATTGATTGAAAACCAATGTTCCCTCTAATTTTCCACGGGTCTGAGTGTTCACACAAAGTCGCTGAGCAACGCTTGAAACAACAGTGAGCAACAGCAACCCCAAGTGTGGCAACTAAGTCATTATCAAACATGTCCAAAACTTGACATCACGTTACATTTTGCTGAGTTTCCGGCAATGCAAAATTATTTTTCTCTTTTGAATGAATTGACTCATGTACTATTGCAAAGGTTGTACGGCCTGCAAACGTCGTTTGTTCTTACAATTCTTTTACAAGATATCCATTTCTTTTTATTTCCTGACATATTTTGTCGCATAATATTAACATTGTTGGGGCTTATTTAGTCGGTTGCAAGATAGAGAACTGTACTCAATCACATTTTTTAGTGGAAAGACAATGTTGGCAACAAGATTCACTTGATATAATTGGAAATTATTTGAATGCAACACAAACTTTTTCTTCTTTTTTCTGTGTTTTTTTCTACTTTTTTTAAAATTCCTTTAAAAAAATCTCATTGTGTTTATTTTTTCCAAGCTGTTACTTTTTTCTTTTTGTTCTCCATTTACTTTTTTCCTACATTTCTTTTTCTTTTTTTTCTGGCTTTTTTCTAAATTTTTCTCTTCCTTTTGTTTCTTTTTTTCTCAGCTTTTCACTACTTTTTCATTTTGGTATTTTTTTCTTTGATGTTCTATTCCCCCATTCCTTTAAGCCATTTTGTGCATAATTTTACATAATATTTGGTCATTTTGGGATTAAAGAAGCAAAAACAACCTGAAGAGCCGTTTAGGACCTGAAAGAGCCGGTTTCAGTTTAGTGAGCCGAGCCAAAGAAGCCGGTTCTCGACAAACCCTAACATTACTCAACTTCGTTCTACTTCGACTCAACTTCAAAATACCGTATTTAGGACACAACGTCAGGGGAACCCGTGTATTTTTACCTTCATGCACTCTAACTTTGACTTAAGTCGCTTCTTAATTAGTAATTTTGAGCCCTCATTTTTGTGCGCTGGCTAGATTTTGTGCTGAGAATGTGCGAGCAGTGCGCAATTGTGCGAGCAGTGCGCAATTGTGCACGCGCGCAGCTTAGAGGGAACACTGTTGAAAACATTCCTCTGCAAATACAATTTGTTTCACATGACATCATTGGTATAAATTAACTGAGAATTCTCTAACTAGATGTCAAACATTAAATGGATGAATCGACATTTAATCAATTAACCATTTTTTAAAAATATATATAGACTTCTCAAAAAAGCTCAAAATTAGATCATTAGCTATCCTATCGTTAATCATAATATTTTTTGCAGGCACAAACTAATGAAGTCCAAAATTTGCATATTTGATTTATATTTTTACTAAGACAATCTATATATTTTTTTAAAATACGAGTATTTATTTATTCATATTTATAAATGACCACACATTTACATGTTTGCAAATGTTTTCAAAAATAATGGGCCTGACTAGTACTTAAGCAAACCTGTTATGCTTTCCGTACAGTTCCGTTTTTTTTTTGGCAAACATGTCTTTTTTTTTTATATTTTAATAACTGAAAAATAAAAGTTATTATATTTTATTCTATAGGGCAGTACGGCGAGGCAGTGGTTAGCGCGTGTGCGACACAGTTCTGAGGTCATGAGATAGAACCTTCCTGTGTGGAGTTTGCATGTTTTCCCCGTGCTGGTGTGGATTTCCCCCGGGCACTCCGGTTTCCTCCCACATTCCAAAAAGATCCATGTCGGGTTAATTGGCAGGTCCAAATTGTCCCTAGATGTGCATGAGCGAGGGAGTTGTCTGGTCCTGTGAGCACTGCAACTGACTGGCAACCAGTTCAGGGTGTCCCCTGCCCACTGCCCAAAGAGAGCTGGGATGGGCTCCAGCACCCCCGCGACCCTACTGAGGATAAGCGGTGTAGCTAATGGATGGATGGACGGATCTGCGTCAATGTTGTCCGGGCCTGGAGCCTTCCTGCGTCCCTAGGTCCGCCACAAACCACATCGTGAAGTATGCTGACGACACAACAGTGGTGGGCCTCATCAGGGATGACAACGACCTAGCCTACAGAGAGGAGGTGGAGCAGTTGGTGGGCTGGTGCAGGGACAACAGCCTGGTCCTGAATGTTGACAAAACTAAAGAGATCATTGTCGACTTTAGGAAAAACCAGCCCAACCATGCCCCACTTTGCATCAACAACAAGGCTGTGGAAGTTGTCAGCAGTATCAAGTTCCTAGGGGTGCACATTACAAACAAACTCACCTGGTCCGTGAACACTGCATCACTGGTTAAGAGGGCACAGCAGCGCCTGTACTTCCTGCGGAGGATGAGGAGAGCCCACCTGCCCCCACCCTCCCTCATCACATTCTACAGGGGCACCATAGAGAGTATCCTGACCAGCTGTATCTCTGTGTGGTGTGGAGGCTGCAGCGCTACCGACTGGGGTAGTGTGAGGAGGGTAACGAGGACAGCAGAGAAAATAATCGGGACTACACTTCCCTCCATTCAGGACATTGGCCAGAAGCGCTGCCTATCCCATGCTAAGAACATTACCGGGGACCCCTCTCACCCCCATCATGGACTGTTCACTCTGCTAGCCTCTGGGAAGAGGTTCTGCAGTGTGCGGTGCAGGACCACCAGGCTCCGCAATAGTCTAGTCCCCCTGGCCATTAGACTGTTAAATGGTCAATCTAACATATAGTTAACTTAAATCTAAACGGCTGCTAATCTGACTTTTTGCACTACTGGCAGTTTTTTATAGCTTGCCACTCATTGCACATTGCTCTCTGCACTATGGTAAATTACAGCGTTATTGTTACAGTGTTAATGTTACAGTGTACCTGACTTGTTAACCTGACTGCCCATTTTGCACATCTGGTTAGCTACTCTTCTTGCACTATCGGCACTATGGTAAAATACTATACGTAGCCAAAATACAATACAACTTTATTTATTTCTGTACATTCAAGGAAACTGTGGGGGTCAGATGCATCGACATTTCGTTCTGTATACACGTGTACTAGAATGACAATAAAGTAGATCTGAATCTGAATCTGAATCTTGTCGTATAAGCGGTCAATGGATTAATCAAAAGGTAAAATTATTGTTGCAAATAGATTTAGTTAAAAAATAATAGAGAAATATATAAACCCTTCTGTGTTCAGATGATTCAAACGCTCAACTCAACGATCTCATCCTAAGAATCCATGAATTCACAAAAATATTCTTCACACATATAAATATAAATATCCAAATTTGTATTTATTAATATGTTTACTTGGTAATTAGAACCCCAAGTTTTAGGGTTTTTGAGGGGACCCAGCTGATGGTCTGAGGTGGCATCGAACCATATGATGCTGAGGGGGTAAACCAGTGTATGCTGTCGGGCCTCTCTGCTGATGAAGGGTTACATTGCACAGCAACTCACGGCTGTGCTTTGGGCTTAATGTTCGGTGTCAGGTCAGAAAAAGCAAAGTAGAATGAATGTTTTGTGAATGTGTTTTTGACTCTAGCCACTACCCACTAGGGCACATGTGTCAAATTCCCGGCCCGCGGGCCACGTCCGGCCCGCCATGTAATCATATCCGGCCCGTAAGAACATTTTACATTATTGTTATTAATGGCCCGTCAATATGAACAACGCCGTCTCATCCCTGGACATCATACATCTGTTGGTTTTGTTTGACTTTTTGCACTACTGGCAGTTCTTTATAGCTAGCCACTCCTTGCACATCTGTTTCTCTGCACTATTGTACTTACAGCGTTATTGTTACAGTGTTATTACTGTTACTGTTTACCTGACTTGTTTACCTGACTGCCCTTTTTGCACATCTGGTTAGCTGCTCCTCTTGCACTATTTGCGCTACTGTAAAATACTATACATAGCCATAATTATTAGTATATTATTAGAACTCAATACTCCAACTCAATACATTTTATTTATATCTGTACATTCAAGGAAACTGTGCGGGTCAGATGTATCGACATTTCGTTCTGTATACACGTGTACTAGAATGACAATAAAGTAGATCTGAATCTGAATCTGAATATTCTGACAGTTTAGTCACTGTACCTATTCCTTCATTTATGACATATACTATACTACATACCAGGGGTCGGGAACCTATGGCTCGCGAGCCAGATATGGCTCAGAGACAAATTTAATTGCATGCAAATTTTCTCCATCTCGTTCAAAACTTGAGCCATTGATCCTGTTAAGATACACGCAAAGCCAAACCAAAGCTGAATTACAAAGCAGTACTTTTCAGAATATATAGGGCACGTTTTCACTACAATTTACAGTCAAGGTGTCACACAAAAAAAACTCATTTTGGCTGTACAACGCTAAAGAATCCTTTATATAAAAGCTCACTATATAATCTGTGTTCAGTGTTCAGATACTTTTTGATGAATCCACGGAACAAATTGTAAATACGCCAAAACACCGGAAAAGAACTTGATTGGGTGAGTGGGAGGGATGAGTGGAGCTATGCAAAAAGTGCAAGCACTCCCTCCCATCTCTCGCCCTACTCCGTCTGTGCCAAAGGTAAGCACATCAGACTCCCTTTTCTCAGAATGTTGTGACGTTTTTACGAAATAATTTTTGTAGCATTTTCATATTTCTACTTTTGACAGGAGATACATTAAGGAGAGCAAAATCTTTTGGGATATTTACTTTTTTTTAATACATACATTGACATAGGAGCAAAGGAATTTGAATGTTATTTTAATGTTAAGTTGTTTAAGTTGAGTTCTAAGTTGTATAATTTAACAAGATATTTTTATTTGCAGCAATATAATAAATACTGCACAAGTGATTTAAGGTTTAAAATTAATATTCTTGTCTGTTTTTATTCATATTTATGTTCCAAAAACATTCAATTTAAGTGTGTTCAATAAATGTTTATGCTGGTTGGCCCGCGACCTTAAGTGTGTTTTGAATTTTGACCTCTTGTGCAATTGAGTTTGACATCCCTGCACTAGGGAGACAAAGTACATATCTAGATCAATCGTCTACAACCACTAGCTGGTAAATATCGCATATCTATTGTGATACTGTATTTATTTCATTATATACATCTTTGATTACATGTTTATCCAAGAGTTACACATCTAATTTTGTTGTAAATAATGTACACTATTTCAATTAATAACAATAAAGACAATGCTAGTCCCGTTAGAAGGCAGCACGGCGGCGCAGTGGTTAGCGTGTGTGCAGCACAGTTCTAAGGTCTTGGGAACATCCTGTGTGGGTTCAAATCCAGCTACCGGACTTACTGTGCGGAATTTGTATGTTCACCCCGTGCTAGCGTGGGTTTCCTTTCGGGCACTCCGGTTTCCTCCCACATTCCAAAGACATGCATTTCAGGTGGATTGACCGGTCCAAATTGTCCCTAAGTGTGAATGAGCGAGTGAGTTGTCTGTCCCTGTGTGCCCTGCGATTGGCTGGCAACCAGTTCAGGGTGTCCCCTGCCCACTGCCCGATGATTGCTGGGATGGCTCCAGCACCCCCGGGACCATACTGAGGATAAGCGGTGCAGATAATGAGATGAGTCCTGTTTGAGCTTTGATTATTGTACAGATTGGCTGCAAGCTGGCCATCAAAAAAATGCCACAACAACATTTTAAAAAGTACAAGTATCTATTGAAAGTCACCAGAATAATGGTTTGCCCAACTTTGTTTTAAATTGCCTCATTGCTTAAAACATGCATAAGCAACCATTTTAAAGGACAGCCATCAATCGCCGAGCTAATAAATGACCTCCACGTAAAGTTTGACTCAAATTCAGATCACACGGCGGGAATCGTGCTTGCGCACCTGTCTGCTTGAATGAATGAAAGGTGAAAGGCGCTCGACAAATGAGGGCAAGTTAGTCGATGAGACGATTAACATTTAGCAACATGCTCTCTTTGCACAAAGAAGGTTCAATATTGACTGGTGGCAAGGGCAACACACAACCTTTCATAAAGAGCATAGACTTACTTTTGCGGCTGAACAGTGGCTCAAAGCACTTGGTGATCATTGGCATCGATTATGACATCATCTACAACTGTGGCATCCACTGTAATTGGGCAGTAGCATTTTCCCTATGGTGCAAAAAATAAAACACAATGTCAAAGAGAAATGCAACAATACTCTGGAAGTTTTTACAGCAAGTGAGAGAGTTTGTCCCTGCACTATAAGTCCCACAATGCTTTGCAACAAAAAAAAAAGAAAAAACACGGATTCAGGAACTGATTCAGAAATTTAGGTACAGACGTTGCCGTACTTACTAACGAAATACATTCCGAACGATTGTTCGGAAGTTGAATTTGGTCGGAAGTTGCTTCAGTGCTATATTGTGTATGGAATGTATCGTTAAGGTTTATATAAGTATGTTTAAGGCTTATTTGAGTAACCTGTATTGCTCCGTACTAAAAATATACAATTAATAAAATAATATGCTCTATAAAGATAAATAAAGTTAAGTTTAACTAACTTTTGGAAGATGAGCTTCCTCCTCCGTGGTAAAAAGTGGCCGAAAAAAGCGATCCAACCATTTCCTCAACCGCATCAAACTTTCTTATTACACTTTCATTTCAAATGAAACAGCTCTCCTCTTCTTTACATTTTAGACCAAACATATTGAATGGATGCACGAGATATTAATTGATAAAAACTTCAAAATTCTTAGCGCGCTGGAGATATAGTACATGTAGTACTGTATGTTTAAACACGAACTAAGAAGTAGAAGCCGGATTTCTTCTTCAGTGTGAATACTGGGTGACCTCTCACAGCGCCACCACACGCCAGTAGCGGTGGAAAGAAGCAATATACTATACTGTACTCGGAAAAATGTGCACACCATACAAAATCTAACTTACAGCAATGTACGGATATTTTTCGACATCCCAGGAAAAATGTTTGTATCTACCGTTTTTTGTAACTCGAATCGTCGTAAGTGGGGGAGCGTCTGTACTCAAATGCACATGCATTAAATTGGAAAATAAAAAGGACTAACCCATCAATTGCAGTCGGAATACTTAGAGTTTAACTAAAACCTACGACAGAATCTGATTTTTGATTGCATGTACATGGGTTTACATAATAAAGAATATACTAGGTTTCCAATAGAATTATTGTCTCCATTGTCTCCTCCTTGATCTGCTACCTTATCGTGGTGGAGGAGTTTGTGTGTCCCAATGATCCTAGGAGCTATGTTGTCGGGGGCTTTAAGCCCCTGGTAGGGTCACCCATGGCAAACAGGTCCTAGGTGAGTGGCCAGACAAAACGCAGATCAGAAGACCCCTAATGGTGAGAGAAAACTTTGGTCCTCGATTTCCCTCGCCCGGACGCGGGTTACCGGGGCCCCCTTCTGGAGCCAGGCCTGGAGGTGGGGTCCGCTGGCGAGCGCCTGGTGGCCGGACCCTTACCCACGGGGGCCGGCCGGGCACAGCCCGAAGGGACGACGTGGGACCCTCTTCCCATGGGCTCACCACCTGTAGGAGGGGCCAAAGGGGTCGGGTGCGCAGAGAGCTGGGTAGCAGCCAAGGGAGGGGTCCTTGGCGCGACGATCCCCGGCTACAGAAACTGGCTTTTGGGACATGGAACGTTACCTCTCTGGCAGGGAAGGAGCCCGAGTTGGTGCGTGAGGTTGAGAAATTCCGACTAGATATAGTCGGACTCACCTCTACGCACGGCTTGGGCTCTGGTACCAGTCCTCTCGAGAGGGGTTGGACTCTCTTCCACTCTGGAGTTGCCCGTGGTGAGAGGCGCAGAGCCGGTGTGGGCATATTAATTGCTCCACGGCTCGGCGCCTGTACGTTGGGGTTCACCCCGGTAGACGAGAGGGTAGCCTCCCTCCGCCTTCGGGTGGGGGGACGGGTCCTGACTGTTGTTTGTGCTTATGCACCAAATAGCAGTTCGGAGTACCCAACCTTCTTGGGGTCCTTAGAGGGTGTGCTTGAGAGCGCGCCCCCTGGGGACTCCCTCGTACTGCTGGGAGACTTCAACGCTCACGTGGGCAATGACAGTGAGACCTGGAAGGGCGTGATTGGGAAGAACGGCCCCCCTGACCTGAACCCGAGTGGTGTTTCGTTATTGGACTTCTGTGCTCGTCATGGTCTGTCCATAATGAACACCATTTTCAGACATAAGGGTGTCCATATGTGCACTTGGCACCAGGACACCCTAGGCCGTAGTTCGATGATCGACTTTGTCATCGTTTCGTCGGACCTGCGGCCGCATGTTCTGGACACTCGGGTGAAGAGAGGGGCGGAGCTGTCAACTGATCACCACCTGGTGGTGAGTTGGCTTCGATGGTGGGGGAAGATGCCGGCCCGACCCGGCAGACCCAAGCGTGTTGTGAGGGTCTGTTGGGAACGGCTGGCAGAATCTCCTGTCAGAAGAAGTTTCAATTCACACCTCCGGCAGAACTTCGCCCATGTCCCGAGGGAGGCGGGGGACATTGAGTCCGAGTGGACCATGTTCCGCGCCTCCATTGTCGAGGCGGCTGATCGGAGCTGTGGCCGCAAGGTAGTCGGTGCCTGCCGCGGTGGCAACCCTCAGACCCGTTGGTGGTCACCGGCGGTGAGGGATGCCGTCAAGCTGAAGAAGGAGTCTTATCGGGCCTTCCTGGCCTGTGGGACTCTGGAAGCAGCTGGCAGGTATCGGCTGGCCAAGCGGAATGCGGCTTTGGCGGTTGCCGAGGCAAAAACTCGGGCATGGGAGGAGTTTGGCGAGGCCATGGAAGCCGACTTCCGAACGGCTTCGAGGAAATTCTGGTCCACCATCCGACGTCTTAGGGGGAGGAAGCGGTGTGCCATCGACACTGTGTATAGTGCCGATGGGGCGCTGCTGACCTCGACCCGGGACGTTGTGAATCGGTGGGCGGAGTACTTCGAAGACCTCCTCAATTCCACCGGCACGTCTTCCTCTGGGGAAGCAGAGCCTGAGGACTCTGGGTTGGGCTCTCGTATCACTGGGGTTGAAGTCACCGAGGTTGTCAAAAAACTCCTCGGTGGCAGGGCCCCGGGGGTCGATGAGATCCGCCCAGACTTCATTAAGGCTCTGGATGTTGTGGGCGTGTCATGGTTGACGCGCCTCTGCAACATCGCGTGGACATCGGGGACAGTGCCTCTGGACTGGCAGACTGGGGTGGTGGTTCCCGTCTTTAAGAAGGGGGACCGGAGAGTGTGTTCCAACTACAGGGGAATCACACTTCTCAGCCTCCCTGGTAAGGTCTATTCAGGGGTACTGGAGAGGAGGGTCCGCCAGGAAGTCGAATCTCGGATTCAGGAGGAACAGTGTGGTTTTCGTCCTGGCCGTGGAACACTGGACCAGCTCTATACACTCTTCAGGGTCTTTGAGGGTGCATGGGAATTTGCCTGTCCGGTCTACATGTGTTTTGTGGACTTGGAGAAGGCATTCGACCGTGTTCCTCGGGAGGCCCTGTGGGGGGTGCTTCGGGAGTATGGGGTACCGCACAGTCTTATCCGGGCTGTGCGGTCCCTGTATGCCCGGTGCCAGAGTCTGGTCCGCATTGCCGGCAATAAGTCGGATTCGTTCCCGGTGAGGGTTGGGCTCCGCCAGGGCTGCCCTTTGTCACCGATTCTGTTCATAACTTTTATGGACAGAATTTCTAGGCGCAGCCTTGGCGGGGATGGAGTCCGGTTTGGGGGCCTCAGCATTGCGTCACTGCTTTTTGCAGATGACGTGGTGCTGTTGGCTTCCTCAGCCCGTGATCTTCAGCTCTCGCTGGAGCGATTCGCAACCGAGTGTGAAGCGGCCGGGATGGGGATCAGCACCTCCAAGTCCGAGGCCATGGTTCTCAGTCGGAAAAGGGTGGTATGCTCCCTCCGTGTCGGGGAGGAGGTCTTGCCCCAAGTGGAGGAGTTCAAGTATCTTGGGGTCTTGTTCACGAGTGAGGGTAGGATGGAACGGGAGATCGACAGACGGGTCGGTGCAGCGTCTGCCGTCATTCGGACCCTGTACCGGTCTGTCGTGGTGAAGAGGGAGCTGAGCCGAAAGGCAAAGCTCTCGATCTACCAGTCCATCTACGTTCCTACCCTCACCTATGGTCATGAACTTTGGGTCATGACCGAAAGAACTCGATCCCGGATACAAGCGGCCGAAATGAGTTTCCTCCGCAGGGTGGCTGGGTTCTCCCTTAGAGATAGGGTGAGAAGCTCAGTCATCCGGGAGGGACTCGGAGTAGAGCCACTGCTCCTCCGCGTTGAGAGGAGCCAGTTGAGGTGGCTCGGGCATCTAATAAGGATGCCTCCTGGACGCCTCCCTCGGGAGGTGTTCCGGGCATGTCCCACCGGCAGGAGGCCCCGGGGGCGGCCCAGGACACGTTGGAGAGACTATGTCTCTCGGCTGGCTTGGGAACGCCTCGGGGTCCCGTCGGATGAGCTGGAGGAAGTGGCTGGGGATAGGGACGTCTGGGCTTCCCTTTTAACGCTGCTGCCCCCGCGACCCGACCTCGGATAAGCGGAAGACAATGGATGGATGGATGGATAATAGCCATTTTATATGAATAATGAAAACTTTATTTCGAACATTCTAAAATAAAAACAGGACAAAAACAATGACTCAACAACAAAAATAATGTTAACATGACATGTTCGAAAAGGGGTAGTAAGAAGCTGACGCTTATTTTCCCTACCCCTTCATCATCCCTATTAATTTCATTTTACAGCTAGCTCCTTTTTTGTGTCTAAATATAACAGAATCTCACGGATATACATATTACATAGGTCAGATATCAATAATTATAACAATAGTCACATATTTTACACTAATCATTGTATCTATCAACGTTATAATGCTACCAGTCACTAAATATCATTGTGACACCAATGATAATAACAACAATAGCAATAATAACAGTTATGGTATAATAATAGTAACAATAACAACAAGGTTAACAATAGCAGTACTTCCAATCTCTAGTATCACTCATACCCCATTTTCTTCATCTCTGTATTCTCCTAGTAATGTTTTTTGTATTTATATTTGAACACATGAATAGTTGGACACCGTTTGATCTCATCTTGTAAATTGTTCCAAAGTTTGACTCCACACACAGACACACACATACTTTTCCTGGTTGTTCTCACCTTTGGGATTTTGAATTTACTACGGCCCCTTAAGTTATAAATTCCCTCTTTCCGAGTGAATAATTTTTGGATGTTTTCTGGCACTGTGTTTTTGTTGACATTAAATAGCAGTTGTGAAGTGAAAAATTTTACTAAATCAGCAAATTTTAATAATTTGGACTGCAGGAATAAACTAATAGTATGATCCTACCCTGCGTACGGTTCTAATTGCACGTCTTGGGAGGATATAAATGGGCGGTTAGTGAACTTTTGTAATTATTGCCCCAGACTTCTGCACAATATGTTAAGTATGGCAGAATCGACTTTGGCCTGGACGGATCTATTGACACTAACAAAGATGTTATATAATGAAATTGTGAATATGCTTGATTGCTATTAAGATTTTCGAGAAGGGTTGTTCAAACCTCACATTGTGCTTGCTGTTAAAAAAGTCATATTGAAATATAATATTGTGAATGTGCTTAATTGCTGTTGAGATTGTCATAATTGTTTTTTTTCTGTTATTAGTGTCAATAAATTTGTTCAAACCAAAACCAAAAAAAGAACTAGAGAACAATAAAATAAATACAATGCATTATAGTTTAAAAGGAATTTGGCTTTATTAATTGTTTAAATGCTTTTAGATACAATAGTTTGTATGTATTTGATGAATGCTTTCCATCTTAATTTATTGTCTATTGTATATGAGACAAGACTCACAATAAAGCTAACTTGCAGACTGTCCCTACATCACGTCGTTACTTCCTTTATTTTAAGTAACGGTGGAGTTTAAATTATTTTTTTTTCTTGAACATTAAATATGCTAAATAACATAATTATGATATGCCATTTATATTATTTTCCATTATTTTTATCAAACTTCGCATGTGTTTTAATTAACACGAGTATCTTTATCAATACACTTTTATTGAATTGTATTTAACAAACAAACGAAATAATTATTATAAGAAATTAATAAAATAACTTAGTAAACAAAACGAAAAGATAAACTCACTAAAAGTAGGTGTCTTAGCAAAGCTAACAGCTAATGAGCAGCATATACAAGAAAGAATAAATTATCGTTACCCGGCAGTCGTATTAAATGTTTCGCGACGACTCCTCGGACGTATCCATGTGAGAACTGGGCATTTATTTTACATATTAAACAATATATTCATAATGTTTAACCAAATTGGGGCTTTGAGATAGCATAGCAACCATGTCAACAGTAGCGGTGGTGAGTACGGCAAGCGAGATGGTTACACGTGCATCTGTTGTGCTTTTTTGTTTCCTTTCAAAATAAGAGCTAACCTGTAGCTTTTCAAAACTATAAAACGTATTGTATTTGATGACATTAAAATGGTAATATTTCCTAATCAAAATGCACGTATTAGCTCTGTCATTCGTAAATAAGGTCACAAAAAATGAAACGAATAAAACTGTGTGTAAAACAGTCTACATCCACCATACTGTAAAAAGTACGTCCATCCATCTATCCATTATCTTCACTGCTTATCTTCAGTAGGGTCGCAGGGGTTGTAGAGCCCACCCTAGCTATCTCCGGGCAGTGGGCAGGGGACACCCTGAACCAGCCAGTCGCAGGGCACAAAGGGACAGACAATTCGCTCGCTCATTTACACCTAAGTGACAATTTGGACCGGCCAATTGACCTGACATGCATATTTTTGGAATGTGGGAGGAAACCGGAGTGCCCGGGGGAAACCCACGCAAGCACGGGGAGAACATGCAAAGTACACACAGGAAGTTCGTTCTCATGACCTCAGAACTGTGCTGCACACGCGCTAACCACTGCTCACCGTGCTGCCCTAAAAAGTAAGTGTAAATCCTAATTTATTTTTTAAAATCTTAATTTTATCTTTTAGGTCTCTATTACATGTTTATCCAAGAGTGACACATCAAATCTATTTTCAAACAATGTGCAAAATGTCGTAATCAAAGACAATATAGACAATTCTATTCTATTCCTTTAATACAAATGCACAATTTAATTGAATTTCTGCACATGCAATTGACAGTTTTAAGTATGTAGTTTTCAAAGTAATGTTTATAACAACTCTAATAACCAATATTGAATACAATAAATGTTAAAAAGGTTAACCATCCCTGGTTCGAGACCTGGTGGAAACATATGATGGCCTGGAGAGGAATGGGTGCTACCAGGCTGTACTTGCCCAAGACACACCACAGGAAATGGTGCCCCTAGGACCCTAACCGTTATAAGAAGTTAGGGCGGCAGGGCCCACAGTGCAGAAGTCCAAGGTTCAATTACAGCTACCGCGGCCTCCCAGTGCAGAGTTTGCATGTTCTCCTCAAACCTGCATGGGTTTTCTCCGGGTGCTCCTGTTTCCTCCCACATTTTAAAGACACGCATGTAAGGTTAATTGGTCAGTCCGAATTGGCGAGTCAATTGCTGTCCTCAGTGCCCTGGGACAGACTGGCAACCAGTTCAAGGTGTCCCCTGTCCACTACCTGAAGATAGCTAGGACGGGCTCCAGCACTCCCCGCAACCCTAACGGAGATAAGCACCAGAGAAAACAACAAGAAAAGTTGTGAGTGTGGCAACAAGAAAAAAAAAACGTCAAAATGAGGTATAATTTCAATACAAAACACACATTTATCCCAGTAGGTGTTTGCCATATTCCTGTTGATGGGGAAATTATTTTTATTACCTGATTCACAGCAGGTTTGCCAAATTAGATACTTGGCATTACATGAGACTCAAGTGATTTGCCTTCGACTTTTTCAATCTTTTTCAACAACCCTATACCTGCAAAATATTCAGACATGGTCAAATGATGTTGTTGTTTTTTTAATCGTTGTAGTTTAGGTCCGTTAGCATTAGCAATGAGCGCAGGAAACTATACAAAACAACATTTAACATGATTTAAAAGTAAAAGGTGAAGAGGAATGCCCTTTTCGTCCTCAAAGTTTTTGGTTTTCATCCGTGTTGAAACACAGTCGCTTGGTCAAAATAAAATCTGAGCGATGACCAGTTCATTCAAAGTCAAGTCGTGTTTATTTGTGACGCCCTTGATCACAAGGAGTCTCAAAGGGCTGCACAGACCACAGATTATTGAAAACCACAAACTATGATTACACCATCCCCTGATCTAAAACCTACATGAGGACAAGAAAAAACTCAAACACCTCAACATGAGGAAAATGAAGAAACCTTGAGAAGGGATCGCACATGAGGTAATCCCCCTTCCAATAACAAATAATACACAGATATTGTCAACGTGAAATATAGGTCATTCATAAGCTATAGAAGAGAAGTGTGTTTTAAGCCTAGATTCAAACATTCCCACTGAGGTTGCAGATCGAATCTCAGGGGGAAGAGCATTCCACAGCACCGGGGCCCGAATGGAGAACGCTCTGAAACCTGTGGATCTCTTCTTGGCTCTTGGGATCACTAGTAGACCAGCATTTTCAGAAGGCTCTGGACCGGAACATAGGGGGAAAGTAAATCAGATATGAGGGAGCAAGTCAATGCATGATTTTGTATGATACCAACAGAACCTTAAAATCACATCTTAAGCTAACAGGGTGCCAATGCAGGTTAGCTAAAACCGGGGTAATGTAATGAAACTTTCTTTTCTTAGTTAAAAGCCTCGCTGCAGCATTTTGTACCATCTGCAGGCTCTTGGTTTTGGACTTCAGGAGACCGGAGAGTAGTGCATTACAGTAATCGAGATGGGAAGTAACAAATGCATGAAATATAATCTCCGCATCCGACTGAGACAGCATGGGGCGAATTTTAGCAATGTTGCGAAGATGGAGGAAAGCTGTCCTAGTAATATTCTTAACGTGTGTTTGGAAGGACAGATTGGGGTCAAATGTGACACCTAAATTTTGGACTGAGTCACTCTCGGTGATATTACATTTGTCAATGTTCAGAGCAGTTATTGAGAACAAGTGACGGCATTTAGATGGACCAATAGCTAACATTTCGGTCTTTTTAGAGTTAAGGCGCAAGAAGTTGAGTGACATCCATTCTTTTATCTCAGTGAGGTGGGCCTCCAAATTTCTATTGTTTAGTGGGCAGATTCCTCCATCGGAAGATATAGTTGAGTGTCATCTGCGTAGCAATGGAAACTGATATTATACTTGCCAATAATATAACCTAATAGAAGCATGTAAATGTTGAAAAGAGGAATGATCCGGGCACAAATGAACAAAAAAACAATTGCTATAGAAATTGACAGGTGCAAAGACTAAGCTGACGGTAGTCAGAGTCAAAAATGCTTGCCTTGTGAAAACAGAGGTTTGCTGACGGACTGACAACAGGCGAGTGAAAGGACTGAGCTTAAGATCCACTTAAGGACGGGGAACCAATCAGGAAGCCAGCAGCTAGCGCCAAACGAGCGGGCACAGGTAAAATTAATTAGTCATCATGACAAAGGGTTTTCTTTGATTTCTTTTATCACGTGGCTATTTCAAGCTGTTTTGGGGACTTGGCTTCTGTGCGAGTATACAGTGGAACCTCGGTTCTCGACCATAATCCGTTCCAGAACCCTGTTCGAAAACCAATTTGTTCAATCACCGAAATCGTTTTTCACATTAAAAGTAATGTAAATCATTTTTAATCCGTTCCAACACCCTGAATGTTTACCATGAACGTAAACATGAAGCTAACCCAGGCTAATCGTACGTTCGCGTTAGCGTAATCTTCCATACGAAAGATTACGCAAACATGAACGTGTAAAAATAAAAAAATCTGGTCGTTTACACGTCATTTAGCACCCGGGTCTCCACAAAAAGTGGTGAGCGGTTCATTGGAAATAGGGCTCCGTTACAACACCCCGAATGTTTTACGTAAACAAAGCTAACCCAGGCTAATCGTACGTTCGCGTTATCGTAATCTTCCGTACGAAAGATTACATGAACGTGTAAAAATAAACAAAGGGTAAAGAAAATAATTATGAATAGGATTTCTTACCTTTGTGGTGCTCAGCAGAAGCCATGCTGTATGTATAGCATGATCGGAAACTCGCACACCTTCTTCATGTTTTGCTATTATTTCTTTCTTAAATGCAATAGTTGTACGCACTACTCTTCTTTTTTCACCTGTAGCAACTTTGCTGCTTGCACCGACCTTCTTCGGAGGCATAATTCGGGGCTAAAACACTTGGTACACCTATATTAAAAGCGAAAGCAAAACGAAACACGTCCGCACGTGATAACAGTTCTTCACGAGGGGTGGGAGCAATCTACACGATCTAAACCCGTACGCCGCTCAGCATAGCACCCTAGCGTACCAGCGTTCAAACTCCGATTATTTGACCGAACAGCGAAGCATGATTCTCGAAATTTTGGGTCGAGAACCGATTTGTTCGAACTGAGAGGCGTTCGAAAACCGAGGTTCCACTCTATATGGTAATTTATAACTACAAAGTTGCTTTCGGAGTCACATGCTTCTTTTTGGTGTCAGTAGTCTTGGGTGTAACTGAAATATGTTTTGAATTGAGTAACAGTCACTCATTAATATTTTTCAATAAAGAGCCCAACACTGAAAAAAATTCAACAAGGGTTGCAGGGGAAAAGTTCAAACCATGCAGCCCTGATAGGAAAACTCCCCAAACTTCAAAACCCGAAGTTTCTCCGGACCATAGAAAACATGTCATTCAATTTAATATCAGCCCTTCTGCAGGCAACCATTATGCCTGTTTGCCGTCCGCCAGGCTCTTTTGCCAGCGTCGTTCATTAGATTATCCTCTCTTCTGCCTCCCAAGTATTTTTGAAGAGCACACTCTGCAGATTGGTACGGTGAATTCAAGTGTCAAGACCACATGAATCTCATCACCGGATCCGCATAAAGCAGCTTTGGTAGCCTAGCAACCGCTTGTAATAAGTGGCATTGATTTGGAATTGGAATCAGTGCACCGTGTTCTATTTGCTGATTCTCTTTCCCCAAAAGGTAAGAAATAGTTTAATTCATTAAGCTTGCTTTGTTTGAATGATAGGATTTCCAGTAAGTTGTTTATGAAGTGTTTAATTGGATTCATGTAAGTTACTGATTTGGTGCTGATAGTCTAAGGGTGTGCACACAAATGATATTTCTTTTATTATTATATCTCGTAAATTTAAAAAACACCTGTCGAGATACATATTATGTAAGGGAAATTATGGTCTGAGTGTGCCCTTTATACTATATTACTTTTACTTTTATAAATTTATGTTTACTCAATCATTGTGCAGTTGCGTTTTCAAGTTGTTTTCCGGAGCGAGCGTCTCCAGGGTCAGGAAGTGGGTTTCCCAGGCCAAAGGAACTTTGTTTCTACAGTCTGGAGGCCACTGGTGGGCTCCCTATCCGTTATCAAACAGGTGCACAGAACTCCTTTCAGCGAGCCCATACAACCCAAGGACGGAAGCATAACTTTCCAAAGCCAAAGGAACTCTGTCTCTACTACTTTGGAGGCCACTGGTAATTTTCCCAAGACTCCGATCTAAAGTGCTGTGATGTATCATCTATTATTCTCTCACGCCATCGAGCAAACAACATTATACACTGCATTTAAATATGTGATTCCTGCCTAAACCAATCAGAATGCCCTTACGTGCAAGTGTTTTATTCTATCCTCCAATCAGAAATCTATGAAAAAGTATAAAAGGCTCACGCTTCAGTCTGTGGGATTATTTCATCGCAATCCAAGAACACAATTTTGCCTTGTTTCAATGTGCTTGCTTTTCTTTAATAAGCGAGTTTGATCCTAACTCAAAAGTCTCTTCTGAATATCCAGAACTGGCACAACACCTTACCCCTGAGTGTGCCAAACGGGGTGAGTGGCGGAACTACACAAACCTGCCTCCAATCTCCCTGCCTCTTATGATTCCTGGCCTTGTTTTTGATTGCATAGGCTGTCAATTCATTTCCATTTTTATGCTCACAGCAGGATTTTTTTCACTTACCATTTCTTGTTTGGTTGCTACTTTATACCTGGCTTTTGTATTTAACATCTTTGTTGAGCATCATTTACTGCTTATGGGTTCACCAACAGATCATAACAAAACAAGGTTCAATGAATTGTGAAGAATCAAATTCAGCAGCCCAGGAACTTACAAACGGATAAAACTCTCCTGGCCGACTGTTCGCCAGCTGATCAAACAATCAGATTCAATAGTGAATATTCATAAATGCATTTTTCAGAGGCTGAATCGTTCGGCAGGTGACTTTTCATCAGCCAGGAATTGGCATTGCCTGTTCTGCAGAGAGGACAAGAACGGCGCGAGATTGGCAGTAACCGAAACAAGATCTGAATGTTAGATGATGAAAGCGCCTGATTTATTTGCATTCATTATTGTGGGTATGTTTGGTGCCTCTTCATTGGTTGACTTCCACGTTGACTAGAGCTGCTGCATTGCTGCAAAATGTACAACACACAGCTCTCAGATTGCAGATAAAGAAAGAAAACAGTCGTTTTCTGACCTTATTGTGCCTTTGATCTGCCAGTGATACTTTGTTCCTATACATGTTGGAACAAAATGCAGAAAGCGGATACTGTGCTATTGTAAATCAGCAACCACGCTGCATCAAAGTCCCAGAACATAGGATTATGGCTGTCTTTAGGCTATGCGGCTAATCATGGATGATGTGCTAATACATATGAGCGGGATTTCTTCTTTTTACTAAGATAGTACACTTATATCTTTTATAAATCTAAATATTTCTTTATTATATATCATCTACTGCAATTGGACTGCGGCACGGCTAAAGCTGTTCACATAGCTGCATCGTCTCTTTTCATTTCCATCACTCAGAGCTGAATTTGAATGCTAGGCTCGAGGCTAACGTCAGCCCCAAGAAAGCATTTCAGCCTCGGCGGCCATTGGAAGCTTCCTCTTGCAGCAAAGCCTTCATTCCTTGCACATGCGCTAAACACATTAAGCGGAAACCTGCAGTTGGGTCGAAAGCCCACTTAAAGAGCATATGTTTTAAGTATAAAAAGAAAAAACCTCATGGGTTAAGTGATGTTGATTCTACATTTTGCATTTCACGAATGAAAGCTATTAAGTGTAACAAGTGTTAGATAGATAGATAGATAGATAGATACTTTGTTCATCCCCGAAGGGAAATTCACATTTCCAGCAGCATCCCTGAGCTTGACAAGAAAGAAGGCTGAAAGGGAGAGCTTTTTGAGATTTCGTAGTATTATGGAATAAATGTTTTAAGTACAGCAGCGCCTCACTTTTGGAACTCAATCCATTCCAAGCTGGTGGTCTAAGTCTTATTCAATGGAGCTCTGGATTTATGTTTCCCATAAGAAATAATGGGAAACTCATTAATCTGTTCCGGCCCATATGAAAAGTTCACATTTTTCAATGAACCATGAATCTCACCCGCAATTTTATGAGGATCCCATACGCCACTGTTGTCCAAAGGGCACCATCGGACAAAATGACTGTGTCAGGACCAGAACGGAAACAGGACCAAATTGCGTAACGTTTATGACAAGTTTTATTGAAGAAAAGAGGAAGGGTTGCGCCTACAATCCGGTTTTCGCTGGACGCAGGACCCAATCGCTCTCGTACTCGGATTGTGATCCGAACACGGAAGTGGATCTTCCGTAGCGAGCGATGGCGGTGTCAAGGACGGAAAAACTGGTCGGTAGCCGGGACTAGAAGAGCAAGACGTGGTCGGGGTCGGAAACGAGTCGTAAGCCAGAACGGGAGAGTAGACGTAGTCGCCGACAAAAAGGGGTTATAAGCCGGGACGGGAGAGCAGACGTGATCAGGATCATGACAGAAATATCCTGACTTTCGAACATCCAAGAGAAATGCGCAAAGGATACATCTAGTCTTAGAACCATATGTACTCATGAAAAGAACCATCTATACAGTAGATGCGACCCATAGATTGCAGCCCCTGGTCAATAGGCTCGAAATGAGTTTAAATTCTTCAAACACCTATGATCTATTACCCCTTGAATGTTTTATGAAACGAGCATTGTTTATGTTCCTATATAACACGAGTGGGCGGGTTACATACTGTTTGTGCTAGCGCACAATACTCCGTATGACTGTCTCTTTTTATCCTCTGTCACCAGCCTGCAGCACAATGTTGACTCAAGTGGACACAACAACAGGTTCTTCCTATAGATTCAATTCCCACTCTCTGTACGTTCAGTATGCATAAAAAAAGATAAAGTCGTGGCTGCCTCCACATTTCTGGTTGTGCAGTGCCAGCACAATATTGTCGACTTGACATAAATGAAAGGCGGGTTATCTGCAGCAAGCAGGCAATTATTGTTTTACTCCGCATTTTGGCGCGTATTTTGTTCTTGCAGGGCTTGTGATTTTTGTAATTGCGCTTTTTTTCAAGGGAAGAAACGATTTATCATTGACAAGTCTACCAAGTTTAAAAGAAGATGATAAGCGACTTATTCAGTTCTTCTCCGACCCGTGTTATTTAGAAGATGAAATGACTTTGGCCTGTGTGTACTGTTACGACTCCAGAGATTAAACACGGAGATCAGAGAATGTGTGGGAAGGGAACAAAGAGCATTATTTCAGATGGAAATGATGGGAATAGATTATGTTTAAACTTTCACAATGCAACTTTATCAAACAGTATATTTTTAATGCTGATATAGATTTTTCTTTCACATATATGTGAATGAACTTATCTCATCGAAATCCTGAATTTTTTTGAAAAATATAGTGTGTTCTTACAATAAACGATGAGACGATCAGAACTGCATACCAACACTTATTACTTCACTGAATTAAGACGTACCACCACAATAATATTATTTAATATGGTATACTGAAAATCAAGGACATTTGATATCGCTTTTTGTCACGGTTGCCATGGCGCCCAATTAGCCCCGCCCGTGTGGCGCAGGCTGCAGCTTGTTGACGGACTGGCTTCCCCATTATTTAAGCTCGGTGCTCTCACTCACCCTTTGTCAGTCCGTCAACGAACCTCTGCCCCGGAGGGCGTGGGTTTTGACTCGGTCTTGTTTCCTGTTGGTATTTCCTGTCTGGTATTGTTCCCGTTTATTTTGTCCTGTTTGATAAAGGTTTCCAGTTTCGTTCCTGTCCAGTTTGTCCTGTTTAATTTCGATATCCTGTTTTGATATCAAATCTGTCCCGTCCTGTCTGGTACGACCCCATCCGTCCGATATCTGCCCCGGCAATTGGTATCGATCTCGTCGGCCTCTGGCTTCCTGTTATTCCACGCCAGACTGCTGCCTAACATGACTCCTCCATTTCCTGTAAAATAAAAGGCTTGTTTGAGAAACGTCACGCGTTAAGGTTCTCCTCCTGTTCCGGTTCATGACATGCATTGCTTCAATTTTATGTTTTTTTTAATTTACTGTATTAACATTTTCCTAAAATAACGGAATAATTTAAATAATATGTTAGTGGAAATTTTATTTCTTTATTTAAACGTGTTCGGGGTCAGAAACAGGTTGTAAGCCTGGATGGGAAAGCACACGTGGTCGGGAACAAAAACAGGTCATAGCCGGAGACAAACGGGGAGATCAGGAGCGGGCAGGTGGAAAAACGGGTGCAAAAACGGGACAGGTAGGAGTCAGGGTCAAAAAGGCTTGCCTTGTATCAACAGAGGTTCGCAGACGGACTGAAAACAGGAGAGTGACAGGACTGGGTTTGAATAGGGACGGGGAGCCCGCAGTGGCTGGTGCCAAATGAGCCGGAACAGGTGATTCAAATCGGTAATCCTGACACATAGTAACGCATCAAGTACTAATGACAGAAGTGTTACAAAATTGATAACGCATTACATTACTAGGTAATGAAAAAATAAATTGCGTTAGTTCCAACATGGCACAAAAGAAAAACCTGTCTGGAAGGGAGCTGGCTTCTGTCCTTCACTTCAAAAAGCCAACTCTTAAAGTACTAACAACCCATTATTAATAAACTAAAACTTCTGATCACGAAGTTCATCTCCGAGCTTTGTGACTGGGTACCTGACAACGAATTTAAGCATTTGTTAAAATGAAATGAAATGAAATGATCTGCATTTATATAGCGCTTTTCAAGTCAATGACTTCCCAAAGCGCTTTACAATGTGCTCCACATTTCCCAATAGCGGTCTTGCAGCCATGTAAAGCGCTAACCTGCTTATTGGGGCTATCAGGGGTTCAGTGTCTTACCCAAGGACACTTGGACATGTAACACGGACGAGCTGGGATTCGAACTAGGATCCCTTGTTCCCAAGATGAGCGCTCTACCTCCTGAGCTACTGCCGCCCCACTCCAAACGGAATAATTTGAATAATACGTTCTTTTTTTGAGCTCTTTAACTTCTGTTTGTTCTTCCGATTTCGTACGATTTTTCGCAATCAGTGACGATGTCCGTCTGCCAAGATCACACAGGAAGCGTTGCATTCAATCAATATTTTTTGTGTTTTTTTTTCTACTTCCTTACCCTCTACAAAACGTCAACAATATGATGGATGCGGCCCCCCACGGATGGTACATTTGCACCAAAATATCTCAAGCTTGCAAAGGCCAGAAGATTGCATTAGTGCGCCGCCGTTCCCGAGACAGAGGTTTTTTTATGCGACTGCTGACTAATTGTCTGGAAGACGGTTACAAAATACGAGCCGGGCGGTAGAAAAGCAGATAATTGCTCATGTGAAAGAACGCCAGAGGAAAGTTTTACAGCAGTGCACTTGTCACAAGTACAATGTGCATTCGTGTAGCTTTTGGAGGGAGAATGGCTGCTTAGTGGCTGGTGTCTTTTAAATCACGGTAGGGGGAATGATCTATCCATTACTTTTATAGGGCTTGGCCTCATGAGGGTCGTGTTTAGAGCTGGAGCCTAAACCAGATGACTTTGGGCGGGTTATGTATGTAGCTTATATGAAATCTCAGAAAAGCAACAAAAAAAAATCCCCTCGTCTGATGAAACTTTTGTTTTCATCGCCGGAGTTTACTGTAGCTTACAGCAAATAATTTTCCCTACAGGAGGCAACACATCTCAATTACTATTTCTTTGGGGGTTGGTGAAATAAGCTTACATAATGGAAGTACTTTTTATCAACTTGTCACGACCAGAACGGAATCAGGACCCAATTGCGTAACGTTAACCACAAGTTTTATTGAAAGACAGAGGAAAGGCTGCGCCCACGATCCGGTGCTCGCTGGACGCGGGAAGCAAGTCGCTCTCGCAATCGGATCGTGAATACGGAAGTGGATCTTCCGTAGCGGGCGATGGCGGTGTCAGGGACGGAAAAACAGGTCGATAGCCGGGACAGGAGAGCAAAGACGTGGTCGGGGTCAGAAACGGGTCGTAAGCCGGGACGGGAGAGCAGACGTGGTCGGGATCAAAACAGGTTGTAGCCGGAGACAAACGGGGAGATCGGGAGCGGGCAGGTGGAAAAACGGGTGCAAAAACCGGACAGGCGGGAGTCAGGGTCAAAAAGGCTTCGCTTGTAACAACAGAGGTTCGCAGACGGACTGACAAAAGGAGAGTGACAGGACCGGGAGCCAATCAGATAGCCCGCAGCGGCTTACGCCAAATGAGCGGGCACAGGTGATCAAAATTGGTAATCATGACAGAACTATAGAACATTGTTTCTTTTAATTTGACATATATTTTCAATGATATAGTTTGAATCAACAAACAAGGATAGAAAATGTAAATGTAAATGTTCTGCATTTATCTAGCGCTTTTCAAGTCAATGAAGACCCAAAGAGCTCTACAATGTGCTTCACACTTACCCATTCACAAACACTAACGAACTGATAGCAGCGTCAGCCATTCAAGGCAACTACCTGCTCATCGGGGGCATCAGGGATTCAGTGTCTTGCCCAAGGACACTTCGGCATGTCAAATTAAATCATGCTCATTGCTTTTTGTGTAGCACTTAATTACCAAAAGTCTCACTGAACACCATTACAACAAAAAGAAAATTTACGTTACATATTGAATGTGTTTAGGAATTAATCAAGACAGTTAAGTTAGCAACATTCAGCTAACATGGCACTCCCTCTCACCACTCCCTGCACACAGCGTAAGGCACTTCCTTCTCTCTCTCTCTCTCTCTCTCGCTCAGTGCAGTCTACACCGAAAGTGAATATGAAGACATGCTTATCGTTTGCAGTAATTTGTGACATTTTTACAAAAGAACTTTGCATGCACATTGTTTTGAAGCAGTTATTAAAGACAAATTTAATGGAAAAAAATGGCCTCAACACTCTTAACTGAACGTGGAAGACAAATATTAAATGGCATATTTACATTGATTTGGGACACAGGATTTGGCATTAATATCATTTCATTCATTTGATTCAATCATCAAATGACAGACAGTGAAATAAAATGTGCTGAAGAATTAGCTTTCGTCTAGAGAGCGTGTTTGGCAGGCAGTTTTTTTCAATTTTGTCTGAAAATATATGATGTGGCTCTCTCAATTTCTTTTTAAAACATTTTTTGCTTTTATGGCTCTTTGGGTCAAAAAGGTTCCCGACCCCTGCAATAGAGGATTTTTGAACACTGTTGGGTATTGTTAACACATACTAAATTAAGAAAATATTTGATTTCAAACTGTTTAAGGACGCCTCAAACTACGTACCCCACCTTGAGGAAAAATGTAAAAAACAAACAAAAAAAAAAAAAAACACAAAACAATATACCATCTAATAGATAAGACTTTTTTGCTTATTTCAAATATAGATTTTAATTTTATTGGAATAAAACAAAAAACAATATCCTAAAAAAACCAACACATTTACTTAGGTTTAGATCTTATTTCATCAGTGTGCTGGTCAAGTCATGTTTATTTGTATTGTAATGATCCTGACTCCTTTTAGCCTCTTCAATGTCGTTTTTTAGAGATAGCTATTTCTAATGAATTAATTGTTTATTCTAACTATTTAATTTCTGGACAATGCAATGATTTAAATATTGAATATACAGTCACAAACCGTTTTATATTCCATTTTACATTACTTTATTAACATTTCAAATATAGTGTATTTTTTGTGGGCTGGAATTGCAGCCAGAGGAGAAAATATAAGTTGATAAAAAATGCACGTTAATATGATAGTTTATGTATTTTAGTTTATTCCTCAAATTAACGTTGTTGTTTTTAATGAAGGGAGTTGTTGTTTTTTACCACAGGGAGGTGCTAAATAATACACAATATCCGTAAAACATCATCACAAGACATATAATTAGAAAAAGAACGTATAAATTGTGATAAAATAAGCTATATTGTAATTTATCATTGGACAGTTTCATTAAGAAGGCAAAAATACAAGTTTCTTTTGCTACTTCTATCGTGACGATACCAATACGCATTTACAATTACGTCGCTATTGCGTTGCCCTGAATGACGTCATCACGCGACGCACGAGAGCGGGCCTATGGGGCACGTACATCACGCGCATGTGACGTCACCCTTAGTCGCTTCTCACCTGGGGCTTTGGTAAAAGGAGATAAAAGATCATTTTTGACCAGGTAGGGGGATGTTTTTAATAGAAAGGACTCTATGTGGATTCTGCTTTGCGTGTGTATCACTTAGATCAGAGACTATCCTGTTTATTTTCATCATTATTTTTCAAATAAGAAGATTTTAAGTGATTTGTGTGCTGGTGCATCACTTACATCAGACAAGATTCCTTTTCCTCTCTTCTTTAATTTTCAATTGAGCCAAATTTAATTAATTTGCAGCAATGGCTGAGCTTATCAAACCAGAAGCGATCGTGGAAGCGGTGAAAACCCGCGTGAGCCAAATCTCCGCTCCCCAAAGAGCTCTACTGGTCGCCGGGACGCCTGATTCCGAAACCAAGGCCATCCTGGTGGACACCATCACCGAAGTGATCCAGAAGATCACCTCGGACGTGGTCAAGCACCTGCAGCCGGTCTTCATCGAGCACCTTCGGGGCCATGCATCCCAAGCTCAGGTGAACATGGCAATCGACCGCTGCAGCCCGAGACTTAGTGAATGCATCACAGAGACCTTCTCGGCCGCCTTGGATAGTCCTCCGCAGAAAAGCGAGGACGTCATGGAGCTCACCTCCCTGATGGAGTCAGAAGTCAAGCACCGGGTTACCTCGGCTTTAGATGTTGCTAAAAGCACCACCGAGTGGCCAAAGGAGCCCACTCTACTCATCAGAGGAACCATGTCCAGCGTGGGGAACCTGGCCACAATCTTTCGCAAGGCCGTGGAGTATTTCAGGCACGTTTTTGCACGTGCTCGAAGCACCCCACGCCAGTTGTATCCGTCCTGCAGTACCATGACGCTAGGAGATATGATCGACTCTGTGAGACGAATCCTCCTCAAGTGGTCCAGCGAGAAGGAACCAAAGCAGCCGGAGTTAATCATAGACCCGGTGACGTTGGAGGATGCGCACCTCGCTGCGGTTGATATTACCAAAACCATTACCCAAGACCCGTACGGGGGATCCGGGGATGCGTGCGTCCGCGGAGAGGCCCGCATCACACGCTTCAACCTCAACTGGAAGCTGATCTTAAAGAAAGTGAAGAACTTCTTCAAGAATCTAAACATGCAAACCGGGAAGAAGACACGCCGTTTGCGGTTCTTTCGCTTTGCACGTATGCAGTTTTCACGCATGCTTGGTTCGCTCAAAAGCTCCTTCAAGAACCGCGATGCGTGCTTGGTTTCGCTCACCCCAGATCGGCGTTCCAGAACCGAGGGCACAGTCAGCCCGACCGGGATGGGAAGTCCCAAAGGGCCCGAGCTACGGCCATCATACCGGAACAGCAAGCTTACCGTACGGCAGTCCCAGCAGCCAGTTTTCGACTTTGAGTCCATCCAAGATAGTGTGGATAAATTATACAATGAGTTCAGTCAGATGGATATTCCGGACCGGGCCGGGAAAGTCAAGCGATTCATCGACGAGAAAATTGGAAGCTTCTCGGAAGGTCTGACGTCACAGCTGTATGCTTACGTCATGTCGTGTCAGAGTGACGTGTATGAGGTGCCGTCAGGGCGCCCTAAGACCCCTTTGATGGACACTGTTCTATGGGGGAGGCAGGGTAAGTTTTTGCAAAATTATAAAGTTACAGAGTTTTTAGGACAAATTGAGGAAAGGCATTTGAATACAGTGCTCAAATATGTCATAATACCCTTTGAAGTAAAAAAGAAAATGGAGGTAAATATCAGTTAATCAGTGATCCATTATCTGCACCCCTTATCCTCGGTAGGGTCACGGGGGTGCTGGAGCCCATCCCAGCTATCTCCGGGCAGTGGGCAGGGTACAGGTGCCAAGTATGTAAAGATGTGTAAATTATACAGTAGTGATCGATTATAACGTTGATAGAAATGCTTTAGATATGAACCCTCTTATGACAAAATGGCCGCCCCAAGAATAAAACAAATAAAAACATGTAGGTATTGGTTGGCGCAGATGCAATATTTTGTCAAGACATTTTTACAATACTTTTCCTTTTTAAAATATTTTCAGATCATTTCTAATTCATTTACTGCGATTGACTTGGGTTCTTCATGTTGGATATTGATGCGGGGCGGCACGGCAGCTGGGTGGATAGCGCGCACCCCCACGTGTGGAGTTTGCATGTTCTCCCTGTGCTTGCATGGGTTTCCTCCCACATTCCAATAATATGCAGTTCATTGGCCGGTCCAAATTGTCCTTAGGTGTGAATGAGCGAGTGAGTTGTCTGTCTCTGTGTGCCCCGCAACCCTATTGAGGATAAGCGGTACTGATAATGGATAGATGGGTCTAGAACAATGACACTTAAATTAAAACAAATATTTGACCCATGTAGTCATCAATGCTGAATTTCAATATCGACATTTGCCGTCTGAGTCTACTCATGTTATCAAAATAAACCTTTGAAGTTTATAGTCGTCAATGGCACTAACATCAAACTCAACCTTTTACGTCTATAGTCATCAATGACACTCAATGAGTTATATAGGGTATAACTGAAAAACTATGTGGACATTTAAATATGTTCCTTTGCTTGCAACTCTAGGTAAGATCCACTGGGATGGTCAGATCTTCTCCCCAGAGGTGCTTTACGCTATGACTGAGGACGCCGTGTGGAGGTTCCTGCAACAGCTCTTCCTGTGGCTAGAGATAGAGCCGGCCAATGAGGAAACCTATGCCGATGAGGTATCCGGGGCTCTCATGGACATCAACCAACTCGTGGAAAAAGCCATGACCCCACAGTCCGACACTGAGGAACTCCCGGCCGAGGAACGTGTGGTCCCCAAACTAGACTTGGCACAGTCCTCGGAGGCCTCGGCTACCACCATGCGCACTAACACCCCAGAAGTGCGGGCCTGTACACCGGGAACCCGTACCACTGCGTCCGATAGGCGTTCCGGCACAACGCCGGAACGTCGTACCGGCTCCTCACCGGACGAGGACATCACCACCGACGAAGTGACGTCCGAGCCAGAGCCTGTGATGAACCCGGAGTTGCAGGAGAAGACCAGGCGACTGCTGGTCTACACCTTGGTCACCCAGCTGGACCAAAAACTGCAGCGCAAGCGAAAGACGGGCGTGAGTATCGACGTCTTGGTCCTGGTCATCGAGCGCCTCCTGTACCGGGCACTGGATGAGATCGGCCCTCGCCACATCTCGGACATCCGCACCCTTGCCAATATGGACCAGGTGGTCACGCCGGCGGTGAAGGACCTCATGTTGGAGTTCGGTACCCCACACAGACTGGTTGAGGCGGTTATGGCGGACGAACCCATGTTCGGCGATGCAGTCTTCCGGCACCTTAATATCCACATTAGCGCTCTTAAAAATCCACCCAAGAGGGGTAACATCTTTTCGATTCTGGCCAAGGCTTTGGCCATGCTTCGATTTATTTAATGTCACTTCCCATGTGTCAACCGGGGAATTTGATGAAAAACACCTACACAATCTTAGAATTTAAGATGATCCTCAATTTTGATTGACACTGGGTACATTCACGCTCAGGCAATAACTTGATAAGAAACTAAAATTTGCCAATATTCCGATAATGTATAGCCATGTAATCGGGCACAGAAATCTGATCAAGATCTTAGTCCGACTGCAAATATTACGCTTGTAATAGCAATATCAAGGATAGTTCTTTAAATTTTTGATTGGTCATGGATATATACACATTTGGGTAACTAGATTGCTAGTGCGCGCGAAGTTTCCCTCATCCAAGATATTTTAATGACCCAAAGTACTATGGGTATTGTAGTACACAGACAAATTATACACACAAACTCCAGCTTACACGCTAAAAAAGCCTAATGTGTACTGGGTGATTTCTATGGGATATTTCCGCATTATTTTATGCCCCCACTGCAAAAATACTTCAATGCATAGGATTTTACTATCGAATCCATCCATGTGGAGTGTAAGTCTTTGCTTTAGGCAAGCTTCGTATGAGCATGCTTTGTAAACACACAAAATGCAGCAATAGAGACAAACAGGATTTTTTTTACATTTTGTGAGGCATATGTGTGAAATCATCCTTTATTTATTGTCAAATGTTAAAAGCGTAAAAGCATATTTGCAACAATGTCGCTCTTTGCGCTTGTAACCGGAGTACTTGAAAACGCCATCTATACAGGGTTAATTGTTTTGTCTCTCTAAGCATGTAAAAATCCGGTTTCTGATCCCAGTCAGATTGTTTGCCTGCATGTAAACAGTTTTTGTCAGATATATTTAAATGGTATAAACCATTGTGAGCCTTTCCGACCATAGAGAAAGAGTAGGTATTTTAAAAATGACTCTGATAGATCATTGTTGCATATTGTTGACAGCAGAAGTTTTATTAAAATGCTCAATTTAAGGCCTGAATGAGACATAGGAAATCTACTGAATGTATCCTTTAAGGCTTAAGATAAGTTTTCCCCTTTTCCCAATGATACGAATGTTCCTTAGCTTAAAACGCAAATGCCAGAGCAAGTTAGCTTTTGACAAAAACGTTAAAATAACAAAACAGTATTACTGACATATATATTGTATATGTATAATTGAATAACATTATAAATACATGTACAAATAAAGGAAAAATACAATTTAATTTAACTTTTTAGTGACATCACTTGAGCTGGTCTAGTAGAGCAGAGGGTGGATGCTGAAGGGGAAGGAGATGGCAAGGCGGATTAAAATGAAACTGATTTTAAAAATTGTGACGATTGTCATCCCCTTCAAATATTTCCTTGCATCAACTGCCACCATTTTTTAATTATAGTTCAGATCAAGGATTGGTTACAGTGATGCAATTCAACAAAGGTAGCAATTCTCGTGACTATTGCATTTTGTTTCCATGGTTATCATGCTTTTGCTTCTCCCTTTGGCATCACTTCAAGCCTTGCTTGTTATAGCGAATAAAAATACTAAATGTAAACTATTGTATTGCCGACTCGTGAAGTTATTGTGAAGCATGCAATTCTGAACTGAATTAAGAGAAAGGCATTGTGGGAGGCAGTTCAGCTAACAGCATCAGTATTTTCATGATGCCACTCAAAAAAATCGTATTATTATGATTGTATAGTAAGGCAAAATGCCCTCAAGGGGCCCAAAAACATTTTTTTACACACTGTAGGGAAATTAGCAGTTGTAGGTGGTCGCACTGTAACTTTGAGATCTACTGTGAATCTTGCACAAACCCACAGTTCCCACCTGCGAATTTTTACAGGTTGCTTTTTTTAAACCGTAATGTCTCTGCAAGCACTATTAAAGTGACAGCGCTACAAATGTTAGCAAAGCAGTGGGGCTAAGGGGCCTAGCGTGCGGCTAAACGTTGGCACTAATTGAGTTACTTGTGACGCAGCAGCTGCTGCATTCAATTCTGGAGATGT
This sequence comes from Urocampus carinirostris, assembly GCF_059441175.1. Lineage (NCBI taxonomy): Eukaryota > Metazoa > Chordata > Actinopteri > Syngnathiformes > Syngnathidae > Urocampus > Urocampus carinirostris. Next base: position 33,882,002 of record NC_142357.1, on the reverse strand, counting down.
AAGGCCCCATCTGGCTGTGGCAAAAATGAACAGCAAATTAAAATGTTTTTTTTATATCCTGAGTGGCTCACCTTGCTCACCTTATACCCTGCCAGCAGAGTAAATTGATTGAATTTTTCAATGAAAATGTGTAGATTGTATGAGCTGTTTTGTCTTGGCAACAATAAACTGCTACTCGAGAAAAATCTCATCTCATCTCATCTCATTAGCTGCACCGCTTATCCTCAGTAGGGTCGCGGGGGTGCTGGAGCCCATCCCAGCAATCATCGGGCAGTGGGCAGGGGACACCCTGAACTAGTTGCCAGCAAAATCGCGGGGCACACAGGGACAGACAACTTGCTCGCTCATTCACACCTAGGGACAATTTTGACCGGCCAATCCACCTGAAATGCATGTCTTTGGAATGTGGGAGGAAACCGGAGTGCCCGGAAGAAACCTACGCGAGCACGGGGAGAACATACAAACCCCGCACAGTAAGTCTGGTAGCTGGATTTGAACCCACACAGGAGGTTCCCGAGACCTTAGAACTGTGCCGCACACGCGCTAACCACTGCGCCGCCGTGCTGCCCCCGACAATTTGAATCAGCCAAATGATACACCCTTAAAAAATGTTTTAATTTAGTTAGCAAACAGTAGCTACGATCTCCTGTATATACGAATAATGCGTCATGAACCAGGATCAGGACCCAAACGCGTGACCTTTCTCACACAAGCATTTTATTTTACGGGAAATGGGGAGTCATGCATGGTAGGAAGCAGTCTGGCATGAAATGATAGGAAGCCAGAGGCCGACGAGATCTATACCAATTGCCTGAGTAGATATCGGACAGATGGGGTTGATACCGGACAGGACGGGACAGAGAGAATTGATAATGAAACAGGATATCGAAATAAAACAGGACGAACTCGATGGGAACAAAAAACTGGAGAGAATAATAAACAGGGCAAAAATACACGGGAACAAAACTGGGAACCAATATTAAACCGGACAAAAATAAAACAACACCGAACAATACCGGACAGGAAATGCCGACAGGAAACAGGACCGAGTCAAAACCCACGTCTAGCGGGGCAGAGATTCGTTGACGGACTGACAAAGGAAGAATGAGAGCACCAAACTTCAATAGACGGAAAGCTAGATATCGGACAGATTGGATCGATACCGGACAGGACGGGACAGACAGGATTGATATCAAAACTGGATATCGAAATCAAACAGGACAAACTAGGCGGGACTGAAACTTAAGACCGATATTAAACAGGACAAAATAGACGGGAACAATACCGGACAGGAAACAGCAGGAAACCGGACAGAGTCAAAACCTTAGCTTGCGGGTGCAGAGGTTCGTTGACGGACTGACCAAAGGTGAGTGAGGGCACTGGGCTTAAATAGAAGGGAAGCCAATCAGTCAACGAGCCGCAGCTGGCGCCAAACAGGCGGGGCCAATTGGGCGCCATGGGAAACCGTGACAAAAATGGATTCATATTTATACTAAAATAAACCAAGAATTCAACCCAATATCAATACTTTTAAGCAACTTAACTCCAAGTCCAGAGTTCCATCCATCCATTATCTGCACCGCCAATCCTCAGTAGGGTCACGGGGATGCTGGAGCCCATCCCAGCTGTCTTCGGGCAGTGGGCAGGGGACACCCTGAACTGGTTGGCAGCCAATCGCAGGGCACACAGGGACAGACAACTCACTCGCTCATTCCCATCTAGGGACAATTTAAGGCGGCCAATAAACCTGAAATGCATGTCTTTGGAAGGTGGGAAGAAACCGCAGTGCCCAGAGGAAACCCATGCAAGGATGGGGAGAACATGCAAACTCACGCACAGGAAGGCTGGTAGCTGGATTTGATCCTTAAAACTGTGCAGTACAGGCGCTAACCACTCAGCTGCCGTTTTTTTCATATAAAGCTTTAACATTTAAGGTACTTTACTTCCTAGTCTAGAGTTAAAGCATTAACTTTAGATTTAAAGCATGTCACTTCAGGTATTTGTACTACAAGTAAAATGTGTTCATATTTAATTTAAAATAAACCACTAATTAAGCCTAGAATCAATACATTCAAGGTACTTTAATTCCAAGTCCAAAATTGAAGCATTCATTCTTCGATATAAAGCTTTAACTTTTAAGCTACTTTAGTTCCTACTCTAGAGTTAAAGCATCAACCCCAAACTTAAAGCTTTATTTTTGACAGCACTCATATTCTACTGCGTGTATTTGTACTACAGGTAAAATGTATTCATATTTAAATTGCAATATATGTCAGGAACCAGAACGGGATCAGGACCCAATCGCGTGACGTTCTCACACAAGCCTTTTTACGGGAAATGGGGAGTCATGCACGTTAGGCAGAAGTCTGGCGTGAAATGATAGGAAGCCAGAGGCCGACGTGATTGATACCAATTGCCCGAGTTGATACAGGATAAACTAGACGGCAACGAAAACTGGAAAAAATAATAAACAGGACGAAAATAGACGTAAACAAAACTGGAAACCGAAATTAAACAGGACAAAATAAACGGGAACAATACCAGACAGGAAATACCAACATGTACAGTGCCGAGTCGAAACCCATGTTTTGCGGGGCAGAAGTTCGTTGACGGACCGACAAACGAATATTGAGAACACTGATCTTAAATAGACGGAAAGCCAATCCGTCAATGAGCCGCAGCTGGCGTCAAACGGGCGGGGCCAATTGGGCGCCATGGCAACTGTGACAATAAACCAATAATTAATCTAAGACTCAATACTTTTAAGTTACTTTACCTCAAAGTCCAGAGTTGAAGTATTAATTTTCAGATATAAAACCTAGATCTTACTTGTATGCAGGGTTGGGTGGAGTTACTTTAACTGGATTACTTTCAATTACTTTTGGATTACTCCAATACCAAATATGCTAATAAAAGACAAAAGAAACTAAATATGAATAAAATGATGACTCACAACACGTGGTAAGCTTTCTCTCCTGGCTTTGATCTCTTTGATCTCCGGCAAAACTAACAAAATGCGACAGAAACAAAATGAAAATAAATCCAAACAGCTTGCCAACATCACTTTTGCCATTCCGTGTATTCCGTTACTCCCCAAGCCTGCACAAAATGTAGTCATTTTATTCATATTTAGTTTCTTTTGTCTTTTATTAGCATATTTGGGATTGGAGTAATCCAAAAGTAATTGAAAGTAATCCAGTTTAAGTAACCCTACCCAACCCTGCAAGTTGTATGCCACTTTATCTGTACCACCAGTGAAATGTACGCATTTAAATACAAATTGAACAATGAAATTACAATATTTGGATATCAAATAAATACAAACATAAACAGAGAGATTGAAAGAAACATCCCAAGCAGTGATACTTTTAATACGTGGGTCGAAAAAAAAAAAATCTGGAAAAGATCCTTCTAAACAACAATTCATCTGACAGAGTGTTACAGTCTCTTGTTTTCGTTTACTTTTTGCGATGAAAAAAACAAACATCTTTTGATGCATGTGGCAGCTAGCAAGCAACATAATCCAAAGCAATTTCCATTGTGCCAAAACGCGACAAATGTTCGCTTTAAATGGAAGGTATCATCCCATGTTTTGATCTGTGTCACCCCATCACACCTGCCGCTTTCATGCTACACGGTAAACGTTCTTATCTAAAGCTATTTATATTGCCCACGCCAGGTTGCCTGAAAGATAGCAGTAAATTGCACCCAAGCGGCCGTGATTCATTATCCCCAATCACAAAATGCCACGAGCGGGGACCAACAGATCAATGAACTGCACTTCTGTGGCTGGAATCCGTTATCCCCAATCCTAGATTCCTGCGAGTGGTGACTGTCATGATTACCGATATGCTTCATCTGTGCCTGCTCCTTTGGCGCCAACTGCCTCGGACTCTGATTGGCTCTCTGTCCCTATTTAAACCCACTTCTATCCGTCCCCTGTTGTCAGTCCGTCTGCGAACCTCAGTTTATTCTAGGCAAGCTTTTTCGACCCATTTTTGATCCTGACCACGTATACTCTCCCGTCCGTGCTTTTGACCTCTTTTTGGTTCCGACCCGTCTACTCTCCTTTCCTGGCTCACGACTCGTTTCCGACCCCGACCACGTTTTTGCTCTCCTGCCCCGGCTACTGTTCTGTTTTATCCGTTCCAGACACCGCCATCGCTTGCCAAGGAAGTACCATTTGCGCATTCAGAGCGACCTACTTCCCGCGACCAGCGATCACCAGATCGTGGGTGTAATCCTTTCCTTTTTTCCCAATAAAACTGAGAGAAACGTAACGCAAGTGGGTCCTGCCTCCGTTCTGGTCCTGACAGGTGACCAGGGAAAGGCTCTTTTATAGTGAGGTTCTGGTACCCCGAAATCTCCCTGGTCGACTATTCCTGAGAGCAGGAAGCGAACAAAATACTTTTTTAGCATTGTGGCCCGCCTAAATTCAACTAGGTTGTTTTGGCCGTGGTCCGTTCTCCCCTGTAGACTATTGCTGAGAGCGGGAGCAGTGAGAAAACATTTGAGTCATCTTTTTGCCTGGAATGAACAGCACCCATTCGGCCGCGATCCATTTTCCCCGGTACTCTTGCTGCAATCGGGGACCCACAGAGCGCATGTTAAAAATGTGGAAGGGGAAACTTCAGATTTTCGGATTTTGTGTAATTCCTGTCATTGTATTGGCATGTGGTAAAGTTGACCCCTTGGAATTTGTAAAAGGTCTAAAATAATATCAAATATATCAAACAAAATCTTTACTGCAGGCACTAGTAAAAAATGTATATTTTCAAATTAAAGCTTTAACTCGTTTTTGATTTTAAATGAGTTCAGAATTAAAAAATTCACTTGAGATTTAGAATTAGAATATACCTTTATTGTCATTGTTACAAAATGGGTTAGCATATTGTGACAACAAAATTGGGCATGGCACTCCAGTTTCACACATTCACAGTGAGTTAAAAAAGCCAAGAAGATAAAGGAACAGAGAAGATAAGGTTATAAAACAAGGAGGATAAGGTTATAGTTATAATTTACACAATATTTACACAAGACTCAATATTTACACATGAAATGTCGGCATATAGGATGTTACATACAGTTGGTATCGTAAGGGTTTGTGCAATTATACATTTGTTGCAGAAAAATAGTCATCATAGTGCAAAAAAAAAAAAAAAAAAAGAGAATTTAGAGTTTTAACTTTCACAGAACTCATATGCTACTGCCGGAACTTGTACGGCTAGTGAAATTTATACATATAAAAGTTAAGGTTTTAATTCATCAGTTAACTCTTTTAAGATTCAAGCCTAGAAATCTTTAGATATCTAAATCAAAATAATTCAAGATGAATTCCTAGAATTAACACTTTTAGGTCTGTTCAACTCCAACCCAACTCCAGAATTAAAGCAGAAAATTGAGAGCCAACAACACTAGTATTCTACCGCGGGTATTTGTGCTACTACTGAAATTTGTACATGTTTAGATTACAATTAATCCATGATATTTGAATATTTGGATAATCATGAATATTGAAAGAAACTACACAGAAATTGATGCATATAACACCTAAATGAGAAAGGAAAAGATCCTTGGAGACTATAATTCATCTGCCAGAGTGTTTACAGCCTTTTACTAGATTAGATTAGAATTAAATTGTCGGTCCCCTTAGGGAAATTCACTTTCACTAACTACCAGGAGGAGACCACATACAGTGAAGAAAATAAGTATTTGAACTCGGCTATTTCTCCCACTTTGAAATCATAGAAGGGGTCTAAGATTTTCATCGTAGGTGCATGTCCACTGTGAGAGAGATAAACTAAAAAGAAAAATCCAGAAATCACATTCCATGATTTTTTTAAACAGGGGAACCTTTCGCGCCATGCATGATTTCAAATCATGACGTCTGAGTGTTTTACCTACAGTATCCTTGGAAACGGTTGTCCCAGCTCTTTTCAGGTCATTGACCAACTCCTGTCGTGGATATCTTGCATGGGGCTTCACTCCGAATGAGATTGACCGTCATGTTTAACTTCTTCCATTTTCTATTGATTGCTCAGTGCAACAGTGGACCTTTTTTCACCAAGCCGCTTGGCAATTGATCCGTAGCCCTTTCCAGCCTTCTGGATGTGTACAATTTTGTCTCCGATGTCTTTGGAAAGCTCTTTGGTCTTTGCCATGTTACAAGTTAATGTCTCACTGATTGCATAGGGTGGACAGGTTTCTTTATACAGCTAACGACTTCAACAAGATCGAAGGAGATTTAGTCTCTTGTTTGTCGTTACTTTGGGGATGAAAAAACATTGTTATCAAATAGTCTGTCACGGTTGCCATAGTGCCCAATTGGTTCCGCCCGTGTGGCGCCAGCTGCTGCTCGCTGACTGATTGGCTTCCCTTCTATTTATGCTCAGTACTCTCACTCACCCTTTGTCAGTCCGTCAACGAACCTCTGCCCCACATGACGTGGGTTTTGACTCTGTCTGGTTTCCTGCCTGCGTTTCCTCTCCGGTATCGTTCCCGTCTATTTTTGTCCTGTTTATTATTATCTCCAGTTATCGGTCCAGTCTAGTTAGTCCTGTTTAATTTCGATATCGTGTTTTGATATCAATCCTTTCTGTCCCACCCTGTGCTGTATCGACCCCATCTGTCCTATATCTGCTCGGGCAATTGGTATCAATCCCGTCTGCCTCTGGCTTACAATCATTCCACGCCAGACTGCTGCCTATAGTGCATGACTCCCCATTTCCCGTAAAATAAAAGGCTAGTGTGAGAAATGTCACGCATTTGGGTCCTGATCGAGCTTTGGTTCATGACAGACATTGTATGAATGTCTGTGTAATGCTGATCAAAGGTGAATTCGACTCTTGTTTTGTCACGAAACGGACCGGGAAGCAGGAAGTCGGAACTCATAGGCGTAGACGATCCGTCACTTTAATTAGGAAAGAAAAGTTGTCCAACACACAAACGGACCAAAAACAAAACAAAACAGGTTCAAAGGCAATCAAAATTACAAACTAGGTATTACTCAGATCAATCAGGCATGAACAGGTTTCAACAAGGCTAAGCAATGGTCTAGCAACAGGCAGTCCAAAAAGGAGCGTTTAAGTACTCCAAAAGCAATCAGTCCAATGGGTCTCAGCCGGTGTCAAGGGGCGGGGCCAGCTGGGCGCCATGACAACCGTGCAGAACATGACATGTTTTTTGTTACTTTTTGGGACGAGAAAACTGTATTTAAAGGAGAAACATTTTATGAATGTCTGTGTTATGCTGATCGAAGGAGATTTAGTCTCTTGTTTTTGTTACTTTTGGGGACAAAAAAAACGTATCTTCTGCTGTATCTGGCAGGCAGCAAGCAGCATAATCCAAAGCATATTACGAGATGCCAAAACGCCACAAACACTCGCTCAAAACGGAAGGTCTCATCCCGTGTTTTGATCCGTGTCGCCCCCAAAAACATTTTTTCCTTTCTATTCACCCCATCACACCTGCCACTTCCACGCTACGCAGGTAACGTTCTTATCCAACGCCGCTATAAATATCACAAGCGCTCGGTCGGCTGTAAGATAGCAGAAAACACGATTTGCCCGAGATTTCATATTTTTTTCTTGATTGCGCTGAATATAAATGAAGCAAGTAAATAAAGAGCAGCCATTGCACAAAATCATTTTCGGGCTTTTAACTTTAATCAAACTTTGTCTGACTGTGTGCTACGGATCTCCAGGCTTCATTTCCATACCTTTATATAACGCTTCCTATTCCTGATGAATTGTGGGAAATAAATGATAGGAGCCTCCGTGGTACGAACAGTATTTATAATACTCTTCCCCAGATGGCTACAGACAATATTTTACAAGGTTAAAGCGGGTTTCGTGTGTGTAGTGTCGGTAAAAAAAAGCCCTCCAGACACTATAAACGGGCGGCAAATAAAATGTAAACAGGCTACGTACACCAGGGGCTCCATTTTTTTTTTCATCATCCATGCACCGGCATACAAATGTGTTAGCAGGAAAATCATGTGTCTTACTTAAAGGGACAGCGTGTATTATTTTGCACTTGCTAGACGTATAACAAACTTCACTCATTAAAAAATAATCATGTTGATTTACATAATAAGCAACAATACATGAACTGTTATACAGTATATTTATTTTAAATACTCAAAGGTCTTTTTTTAAAAAATTTGAGTCTCACATAAAGGCAGCTGACATGATTGTCGGCCCAAAAACCTCATGAAAGCCTGCTGCATTTTGGTCTCTATGAGTGTCGGAGATCTGTTGTCAGGAACCAGAACAAGATCAGGACCCAAACGTGTGATGTTCTCACACAAGCCTTTTATTATACGGGAAATGGGGAGTCATGCACATTAGGCAGCCAGTGTGGCATGGAAAGACAGGAAGCCAGAGACCGACGAAATTGATTCCAATTGACCAAGTTGATATCGGACAGATGGGATTGATACTGGACAGGACAGGACAGACAGACAGGATAGATAATGAAACAGGATATAAACATAAACAGGACAAACAAGACAGGAATAAAAACTGGAGAGAATAATAAACAGGACAAAATAATGTGAAAAAAAACAGAAACTGATATTAAACAGGACAAAAATAAACAGGAACAATACCGGACTGGAAATACCAACAGGAAAACAGGACAGAGTCAGAACCCACGTCTTGCGGGGCAGAGGTCCGTTGAGTAAGAGAGAGCACTGAGCTTAAAAAGATGGAAAAGCCAATCTGTTAATGAGCCGCAGCTGGCACCACACGGGCGGGGCCAATTGGGCGGCATGGCAACAGTGACATCCATCTGTTTTCTAGCACTTGTTTTTGGGTAGATGACGCAATACAGTAACATATTGTCAAGAACAGGAACAGGAGGAGAACCCAAATGCGTGACGTTTCTCACACAAGCTTTTATTTCACTGGAAATGGGGCAGTCAGGCATTCTAACCCAAACGCCCGTGATTCGGCGATTGTTGGGCGGAACACGTACGGCAACAGTCTGGCGTGGAATGACAGGAAGCCATAGGCCGACGAGATCGATACCAATTGCACGAACAGATATCGGACAAATGGGGTTTTACCGGACAGGACGGGAGAGACAGGATTGATATCAAACACTGGAGATTGAAATTAAACAGGACAAACTAGACGGGAACAAAACTGGAAACCGATATTAAAGAGGACAAAATAAACGGGAACAATATCGGACAGGAAATACCAACAGGAAACCGGACAGAGTCAAAACCCATGTCTAGCGGGCGCAGAGGTTCGTTGACGGACTGAGAAAGGGTGAGTGAGAGCACTGAGTTTAAATGGAAGGGAAGCCAATCCGTCAATGAGCCACAGCTGGTGCTACACGGGCGGGGCCAATTGGGCGCCATGGCAGCCGTGACATATTACTCTTTAAATGAGTCGTTAACAAACCTTCGAGGGACCTTTTGCGTACCAAGCAAACATTAATTCTACATGACAATAAAGATATGTAAGAAATAACAACACTGTACATCCATTTTATATTTTCTCATCTCTGCAGTCAGACGGAAAGCACACCCACAAAACAACGTTATTTTCGAAGGGTCGACGCAAAACGGAAATAAAAACTCATTTCACGCAATCTCACCGTCTGCACGATAGCAAGTATTTGTGCTTGGGTAAGAATGAGCAGTTTGTCAACACAGTTAATTCTTATCAGTCGAGCTTTGGCAAACAAAGGCTAAAAACGATAGCATCGGCACGTCGATACGTATGAGACGGAGGGAACACAAAAGAAAGGGGAAAAAGAAAAGTCCTATTGCGATAGGGAACAAAACAAAGGTTATTTTCATCTCAGGCTTTTGGGGGTTCAAACCATCCGGGGTATCTTTCAGCGATCCGGCTAAATATTACAGAGCGGCTGCAATTGTTGATAAGAGACCTTGCATAAAGGTGTTTATCAAGTCAAAACTAAACGAGATGAAGTGATTGAAAACGAAATATTAAAAACATTTCTTCAAGGCGGAGATAAGGAAAACAAAACAAAAATTAGCTGCCATATTTGAAAATTACGTCTCAACTTTTACCACCAATTAGAGGTAAGATTTTAGATCTGAATTTTTGGTTTGAAATAACGATCATTACGTTCGGGTTTGGGCCAGTCTCGCTAACCCACCGGTTATTGTTCTATGTTTTTTTTCGATGTGGAGGATCCTTGCAGAGCAGCATGGACACTCGCCGGCGGGTGTGCTTGAAATCCAGCCTGACTTGAAACCAACATGATTTGAGGAACCGAGCCCGAGGCAAATCGGAGTTCTCATATTTTAATCGTGAGGACTTGGGAGGAGTAAGGAAGAATGATTTTGGCTGGTTCCCACCGCACCTATTTACCTTTATCTTACTTTTAGCAAAGATGTTTGGGACCGAACCCATTAGGCAGGAGGAAAGGAAGGTAGAGGGAGTACTGGAGATTTTTGTTTGCTTCTATTTGTTAGTGTAGCATGAAAATGGTGAAAATAAGAAGAGGCCTTCTTCTTGTATAGTCCAATCGTCAAGAAAGATGAAAAAATAAAATTCATTGGCGCACGTCTAAAAAAAGCATGTACTTGCACGCGCATCATGAGCAATGTGACAGAGGTTGCAATGATAACACAAGCCCGAAGATGGTGGCCTCGAGTCTTAAAGTTCTATATTTTCTACAGCTCCTTTAAAACCATCCTTTAAAACCACATTGTTAGACCTGAAACCGGTCCAGAGTACAAAAAAGGTTTGGGATCACTGATGCAGCAGAACTTAGCTGTTAGCGCTCATGCTACAATGTAACCGCGGTGTACCTGTCCCACCAAAGATCCACATTCACGCTGGACTGGATGATGAGGTTTTTATTTCAGTTTCTGCAGATGAAATGAGTCACAACATTAGCTTATATGCTGGCTTTGATCTCGGTGGCAGCTATAAAGTATCTATCTATCTATCTATCTATCTATCTATCTATCTATCTACCTACCGTAAATTCCGGACTATAAGCCGCTACTTTTTTTCCCAAATGTTCAGCCCTGCGGCTTATTCAGTGAAGCGGCCAATTTATGAAATGTTTCTAACGGCCACCAGCGGCGCTGGAGTATAAAAGGTAAGATTAAGACCAGTAGAATATGTGCACAAGGAAGACTGCAAGCTCTAAGTTTAAGCATACATTGTCTGTAAAGTTAAGATACGATCCGATAATGAGGAAAACGCCCTTGATGGCGATAGTTATAGGAGGAAGTTGACGACGATCTTCCGTGAATTTCACACTTATGGGATGCTTTTTTTCTGACAGGCACGTTTGATACATTGCGAGCGTGATCCTACTAGCGTGTTGGTACCTTTCAAAGGCACGGTTTTTGGATGAAAGTTATATTAATATTATTAAAGCTTTGAAAACTCTCTCGGTTTACCGTCTTTCTTTGTAAATATGTGTAACCAAGTATGATACGTATTTGCAACTGTATATTTTTGAAATGTATTTATTTTAGAGATTTATTCTGTTATGTGTTCTACGCACGAATCAAAAAGAAGGGGCGGAGCAAACGCGGGCTGATGGGAATTGGGGTAAAGCTGAGTTACCGGTAGATCTGTCTGTTGTCGCAGCGGACAATAGTGGATATATATATTTTTCCCACCCTTAACTTTGGAAATATACATTTTGTTTCCTTGGATTACTTTCAACGGGACCCGGACTTTACAAGTCTGCATCATACGTTAATTACGGGTATCATTTCACATTTCCGACGCCAACTGTGGTACTTACAGCCTGGCCTGGGTTGTGAATATGCTTGATTGCTGTTAAGATTGTCGAGAAGGGTTGTTAAGACCTCACATTGTTTGTTTGCTGTTATTAGTGTCAATAAATTTGTTCAAACTTTCAAAAACTTGTGTTTGTGTCACAATTATTAATGCGGGCGCACGCGGCTTATTCATGGGTGCGGCTTGTGCAAGTACAAAAGTGGCAAATCACCTCAAAAGTGGTGGGTGCGGCTTACAATCAGACGTGCACTATAGTCCGGAATGTACGGTATCTATCTATCTATCTATCTATCTATCTATCTATCTATCTATATACCATCCACTATCTGTCCTGAGTGTTTGGCATGCTTTGATTTGCCCAAAATCCATCCTGTAACATTTCCTTCTCACAGCTCTTGTTCAAATCTGCTGCAGGCGGCCACATTCCGTGAGCTCCTCCATCAAAGTAGGCGACGGTTTCAAGAAAATTAATTTCACATGAGGAGGCCCCATAACTCAACCTTCATACTTCCGTATGTGCGAGCTCTCGCTGTACAGTAACACTCTCAGATAAAGACTTTCATTCTTAACTCAATAACGATTATTAGAGTACATTAAAAGGGCTACTCACCTTGAAATAGAAGTCGACCCAAAAAAATTTGTTCCTTACCTGGTCTTTCAGGCGTGAATAAACTGAAGGACGTCCTTTCAGTTTCGGGTAATGGATCGTGGCAAATCGTTGGCCATTCGTCAATAAAAGTGTTAGGACAGTTTTGTATTGAGATTTTTAAAAATGAGGCACAATCAGCACGTTAATGAAAAAAAATAAGACTGGTGGTTAAAAAAAATCTAAAAGGGCTGGGAGGGGACGAAAAGTAAAGGATTTTATAGTTTGTTTTTACAGTTTCTGTCATGATTACCGATGGGAATCACCTGTGGTCGCTCCTTTGGTGCCAACTGCCTCGGACTCTGATTGGCTCCCTGTCCCTATTTAAACCCACTCCTATCTGTCCCCTTTTGTCAGTCTGTCTGCGAACCTCAGTTAAAACTAAGCAAACCTTTTTTGACCCTGACTTCCACCTGTTTTTTTCTCCCGTCTGTCCCCCGGCTTTGATCCGTTTTTGATCCTGACCACGTCTACTCTCCCGTCCCGGCTTTCGACCTCTTTTTGTCCCCGACCACGTCTACGCTCCTTTCTTGGCTCACGACTCGCTTCCGACCCCGACCACGTTTTTGCTCTCCTGTCCTGGCTACCGACCCATTTTCCGTTCCCGACACCGCCTTCGCTCGCCACAGAAGATCCACTTCTGCGTTTTTTTGGTGCAGCCCCGGAAAATACCCCCCAAAATATGCACAAAAGTACAGAGAAGTTTTGACAAGAGACGGAGAGTTGTTTATTTATCTTCGTCAGTGTCCAAACAACATTGTCCTCGCGATGACGCACTTGTTTTTCCTCAATGTGCATGCTTCCAGGAATTGACAATGTTTTTTCCTCAGAATGTTTCCGTCCTCTTTCGATTCTCCAAAGTTACACAATTTCCAAGAAAATCGTTGGGGTCGCCCTGACACAGCCAAATCCCTATCAGCTTGCAAGGCGAATGTTATTATTTATAACACTCGGGAGAAACAAGCCTGGAATTTCCTGTCTTAAAGAAATGTGTCCTCATTATGGCAAGCTCGGACTTCATTAATCTACAACACTTTCAGAGTGACCTGCTTCCCGCGTCCAGCAATCACCGGCTCGTGGGCGCAAACCTTTCTCTTTCGTCCAATAAATCTTGTGAGAAACGCAACGCAAGAGGGTCCTGTCTCCATTCTGGTCTTGACAGTCTCATATGTTAGTAATATAAGAGGGAAAAGGTATCAGTGGGTGCAGAAAACCAATGCAGTAAAATATTGCTGCAGGGTTCTTTATTTTGGGCAGGGTGCGGTACACATGGAGTCAGGTATCGAAGCAACGGTATCTACCATAGGTAGTAGATTTGGTCCTAGAAGCGGGCGAGGGGTCGGTGATCCAGCTGGCAGCAACGGTGGGCCGTCCAAGAATTCAGCAAGCAGTACTTGTAATCTAGAAAGGCAGGCAAGGGTTTGGTACGCTGAGATAACAACACCAAGACTGTACTAACAAGGCTTAGGACATGGCAGGATATGAAACGAACTAGCACCGGGCCAAGGAAACTGTTTAAATTGTGAAGAGGGAGAAGTGTGCTTGGAGTGTAAACAAGTTGAAGGACGAGAGAGAGAAAAGCAAACCTGATTGACTGTTTCTATTCCTGGTCATTTTTTATTTTTGTGCCCAGATCCAAACGAAGTTTGGGCCCTCTAGTGGAAGAAGGCATACCAGACCTTATCATAAAATTTAGACAACAATGTCAGGACCAGAACAGGAAACAGAACCCACTCGCGTAACTTTGCTCACAGTTTATTGGGGAGAAGAGAAAGGAGCCCCCACTCGATCCGGAGATTGTTGATCGTCGGAGTAGATTGTTCGGAATGCGGAAGTGGTCAAAATCAAACAGATCCTGGCGAAAGCAAAACAGGAGCAAAAACACAGGAAAAAACTGAAATTCTCAGGGCTTGACGTGCCAAAACAGAGTTTCGCAGACGCTCCGACAAAAGGCGACTCACAGGAGAGTGTTTAAGTAGTGACAGGGAGCAATCTGTCAACAAGCTTCAGCTGGTGTCCATGGGCGGGGCCCATTGGGCGCCATGGCAACCGTGACAGAAGCTGGCGCTACACGGAGGGGGCCAATTGGGCGCCATGGCAACCGTGACACACAATGGACAAAGTAAACGCAACAATGATTATTCTTGGAATGGATTTGGTTCTCGGTGCATGGGATAAACACAACCTAATTTTAGATGTCTATTTCTGGTTGAAATCCTGTCTAAAACAGATCACGCAAAGTTTAGCGCAAAATCCAATGTCTAAAAGTAATTGGTGGGATAATTCTATATATCTTTTTAACAATTTAGGACCATTTATCAGTTACTTTCTACTGTAACTCACATTTTCCTAACTTACAGTATAATATCGAGCATTGCCAGGTGTCTAACTTAATAAATGTCTCCCAATGAACCTGATTTTGCACATCAACCATTAAATCGCTCATTTTCTGCCCAAGTCGCTAAACGGCATCAGAATCGGTAATTAACAATTACACTCAGGTTCCCTCGTTTATTCCGGCTAATTAGACGTCTAATCAGGTTGAATCCGGGCCGGGTCGAGTAAGATGTCAGAAAAGCGACGCTGACAAATTGAAATGCTAATGAGAGCTCACACAGTCAACATGACAACACCCAAAAGGAAAGCTGAGCGGGTTGGCTTATCAGGGTCCGTGCTTGTAAATGTCAGTATTGGCCCTAAACCAACTTGGGATTTGGTAAATATCTATCAGAGCTTCAATAATTGGAATTTTTAAAGAATATCATCAAGAGTTTTCTGGAAAAAAACCAAACATAACGTTGGGGATGGTTTAATGAGGTAGAGTACTGTGTAAAGCAATTCCATTATTCTACTAATTTACTGTTTACAGTCAGGGTTGGGTAGGGTTACTTTAACTGGATGACTTTCAATTACTTTTGGATTACTCCAATACCAAATATAATAATAAAAGACAAAATGAACTAAATATGAATACGATTACTAAATTTTGTGCAGGCTTGGGGAGTAACAGAATACATGGAACGGCAAAAATGATGTAGGCAAGCTCATCTCATCTCATTAACTGCACCGCTATATCCTCAGTAGGGTCGCGGGGGTGCTGGAGCCCATCCCAGCAATCATCGGGCAGTGGGCAGGTGACACCCCGAACTGGTTTCCAGCCAATCGCAGGGCACACTGGGACAGACAACTCGCTCGCTCATTCACACCTAGGGACAATTTGGACCGGCCAATCCACCTGAAATGCATGTCTTTGGAATGTGGGAGGAAACCGGAGTGCCCGGAGGAAACCCACACAAGCACGGGGAGAACATACAAACTCCGCACAGTAAGTCCAGTAGCTGGATTTGAACCCACACAGGAGATTCCCAAGACCTTAGAACTGTGCCACACACGCGCTAATCACTGTGCCGATGTTGGCAAGCTGTTTGGATTTATTTTCATTTTGTTTCTGTCGCATTTTATGTTCGTTTTGCCGGAGATCAAAGAGATCAAAGCCAGGAGAGAAAGCTTACCACGTGTTGTGAGTCATAATTTTATTCAAATTTAGTTTGTCTTTTATTAGCATATTTGGTATTGGAGTACAGTGGGACCTCGGGTATCGCGGTTAATGGGGACTAAAACCACCCGCAATAAGTGAAAATCCGCGAAGTAGCGGCGCACCTTAAAAAAAAAAATATATATATATTATTATCATCTGCGATTGGCTGGCAACCAGTTCAGGGTGTCCCCTGCCCACTGCCTGATGATTGCTGGGATGGGCTCCAGCACCCCTGCGACCTTACTGAGGATAAGCGGTGCAGCTAATGAGATGAGATGAGATGAGATATTATTTATTTATTTATATTTTTAATTTTTTATTATTATTTTTTAGATAGATAGATAGATAGATAGATAGATACTTTGTTCATCCCCGAAGGGAAATTCACATTTCCAGCAGCATCCCTGAGCTGAGAACAATCGAAAATAACACGGGAGCTGCTGGAGTGGCTGCCATTCGTGACGGCGCCGGAAGAAAAGATTCAATTTGAATCATGTACAAACAAACAAACAATTGAATCATGTACAAACAAACAAACAAACAAAATATTCATGTTTCAATAAGTGGAGTGTTAATAAAATGGGGGGAAAAAATTTAGACCCGGTTAATGGAGACCAAAACCACCTGCGAAAAGTGAAAATCTGCCCCTTCAAAAATACTTAAAAAAAAAAAAAAATATATATATATATATATATATATATATATATTTTTTTTTTATGATTTTATTCTATTATTATTATTTTTTAGACCTGCCAAGCTCTGAACCCGTGAACGTGGAACCACGAAGTAGCGAGGCCCCTTCAAAAATGCTTGAAAAAAAAAAACAACAACATTTTTTTAAATCAATTTATTTAACTATTCTTATTTTTAAGACCTGCGAAGCTCTGAACCCGCAAACATGGAACCACGAAGTAGCGACACCCTTTCAAAAATGCTTTAAAAAAAAAATATATATATATATTTTTTTTATTTCATTATTATTAATTTTTTGGCCCGCGAAGCTCCGAATCCGCGAACGTCGAAGCGCGAGGTAACTGTAATCCAAAAGTAATTGAAAGTAATCAAGTTAAAGTAACCCTACCCAACCCTGCTTGTGACCCCATGGGGGGGGCAAAATGAAAGTACTAAATGAGTAGATATGTAAAACTTTACGAAATCTTTGACAGCCATCAAGTATTCTGCATGACTAGACTAAAGATTCACAGGCAGCCATGTGCAGGAGGAATCCTTTTCGCTTCCGTTTTGGAACATGGCCGCCAACGCATCGGTGACTGTTGTCGGCTGTGAAAAGGGCAGAGGAGCGCGGCGCCGTGACCGACGGGTCATTTAGCGCTCGCCCCGGTCTAAACAGCAATACGGATTGGACACAGCTGGATGTTCTTATGGGCTGTGTCATCTGGTGTGGAAGGAGAATTCCTGCTGGGGACTATTACCGGGTTGGAGGGTGAGCAGAGGATTCGCCGGATTTTGAAGGAAAGAGCTGAACAAGCTGCCAAAGTTATGATGGATATCAGTGTGAACGGGACAGTTTCGCACGGCGGTATTATGAAGTGGGTCACGTCTTATTATATCGGTAGCAAGTTGTCTCTGCAGGGTGATATTGAATCAGTCGAAGCCTGACCTTTTACTAGGATTGGACCATCGGGGCTTCAGAATCTTTAGTATTTTCCGACATATCTTAAACCATCCCTAGAGTCTTCTACTTCCTGAAGGATTTCATACATTTGACTATGTCACATCACATCACACAGAGTGACTCAGTTAAAAATGTAGGTGTCATATTTGACCCAGATCCGTCCTTTCAAACACATGTGAAGAAAATTACTAGAACCGCTTTCTTCCATCTTCGCAACATTGCTAAAATTCGTCCTATGCTGTCTCAGTCGGATGTGGAGATTATAATTCACGCGTTTGTTACCTCCCGTCTCGATTACTGTGATGCACAACTCTCCGGTCTTCCGATGACCAGAATCAAGAGTCTTCAGCTGGTACAAAATGCTACAGCGAGGCTTTTAACTAGGACAAAAAAGTCTGATCACATCACGCCGATTTTGGCCAACCTGCATTGGCTCCCTGTTAGCCTAATATGTGATTTCAAGGTTCTCTTAGTATTATACAAAATCATACATGGGCTTGCTCCCTCATATCTTTCAGATCTGATTTCCCCCTATGTTCCGGTCCGAAGCCTTCGTTCTGAAAGCGCCGGTCTACTGGTGATCCCAAGAGCCAAGAAGTGTTCCGCAGGTTCGAGAGCGTTCTCCATCCGGGCACCGGTGCTGTGGAATGCTCTTCCCCCTGAGATCCGATCGGCAACCTCAGTGGAAATGTTTAAATCTAAGCTTAAAACATACTTCTGGGGCGGCAGTAGCTCAGGAGGTAGAGCGCTCGTCTTGGGATCAAGTAATCCCAGTTCGAATCCCGGCTCGTCCGTGTTACATGTTGAAGTGTCCTTGGGTAAGACACTGAACCCCTAATACCCCCAATAAGCAGGTTAGCGCCTTACATGGCTGCAAGGCCGCTATTGGGAAATGTGGAGCACATTGTAAAGCGCTTTGGGAAGTCATTGACTTGAAAAGCGCTATATATATAAAAATGCAGATCACTTCTACTCTATAGCATATGAATAACCTATACTTTTTGTGGACAATATCTCTATATTATTTGTAATTGCAACATCCTTTGCCTGGTAATCCTGAAAGGGGGATACCACATGTGCGGTCCCTTCTCAAGGTTTCTTCATTTTCCTCATGTTGAGGTTTTTGAGTTTTTCCTTGCCCTCATGTTGTTTCCAGATCAGGGGATGGTGTAATAATAGTCTGAAATAATAGTCTGTGCAATAACCTGTGCAGCCCTTTGAGACTCTTTGTGATTAAAGGCTTTACAAATAAAATGACATGACTATAAAAGATTTTATATGATTGAATACAAGTTACATTTATTGAGTGCAATGAAGATTTTCACTGAGTGGGCTTCAGTTAAGCTATTCCAAATGCGAATGTTTTGGCTGGGGAATTTTGATAACGGGACTCTGACGAAGGACGTCAGGCATTGTTTTGATAAACGCTCTACTGTTTTGAGTTTTTCCAGACATCGAAGCGAGGGGGTGGACCCCACCTGAGGGTTTCCCTGGCACGTACACGGGAGGAGCCCGCACACTAGCTTGCGGAAAAACGTGGGCCGAGAGAAGAAGCGGTAGATCAAGAAAGGAGGCTTGACAGAGACTCGAGCGACACTAATTCAGCTAATTTGGCCATATTCTATGGAGTTCATTTAGTTAAATTGTTTAAGAAATTAAATCTGCCTCCGTGTGGAAATGCCGGTCCCTTGGTAATCTTTTCCATCAAAAAACGAGCCCGCATTGTTAGGTGAATATAGGTTGTGTTTGGTTAATGGAGTCAGATAACTAATTCGAACAATTTGGTTGACGGTACATTTTAATATTTAATTGCTAACATTCCTTTATGTCTAATAGAGAAATTTTCTCCATATTTGTTCTGAAGTTCTGAAGTGTTACATGTTTCTGTAATCCAACACACATTCCTGTAACCAGTTCAATTGCAACCTCAGCAGAAATCTAAAACCTATTATGATCTTGAGAATGAAACAGGAACACCTACAGTTGGTATGGATTTTGAGGACCTGGGTATGAGATTGAATTCTCCATCTAATGTTTCTTCTGCCTAATCTCAGTCATTCCTTCTTACAAGTTGAGTCAGAGCCTCAAGTCTTCTTTTTTTTTAGGGCTCGGCGGTCTTGGAGGTAGTGTGCCCGTCCCGAGACTGGGGGGGTTGCTGGTTCTAGCCTCGGCCTGGTCATACCTAAGACTTTCAACGTACCCATTTTCTCCCTGCTTGGCATTGGAGGATGGAATTTGGGGGTTTGGTCACCTAATGACGAGATTTTGCAACACATCAGTTGGGTTGAGCGAGGGGGCTGGGAATCCCCTCCTCTCTATCAATCTCCCAGAAAGTCAAAAATGTGAATGTGTTCTTGACTCTAGCCACCTCCCACTAGGGAGATATGGCTCCAGTGTATATATAACCCTAATTAGGGACTCAATAAAGACAAGGACTGGAGCTCTGCAGGTTTTAGATGTTTCTGTAATATAACACCCATTCCAATAATCCGCTCATAAACAACGTCAGCAGGAATATAATTCCTAGAAGAGTGGAACATCTAATTGCTACAGGTAATGGTTCAGAATGAGTACCGTAAATTCCGGACTATAAGCCGCTACTTTTTTCCCAAACTTTCAACCCTGCGGCTTATTCAGTGATGCGGCCAATTTATGTAATTTCTCTAACGGCCACCATCGGCGCTCGAGTACAAAATGTAAGATTTAGACCGGGGGAATATATGTGCCGAGGAAGACTGCAACTTCTTGACTTGTGCATAAATTAGATTAGCGTAAACATACCCTAATCATGCAAAATGCAAAAAGAATCATACTAAAAGCAATCGAGCAGTCCGGACGGTTTACCGTGATTTTTACAAGTACGGTATGTTTTTTTTTTACCAGACCCATTTACTGTGTTGCGAGCGTGTTGCTAGCGTAATGCTACCATTACCTGCCCTGTCACAGGCACCGTTTGGGATGAAAGTTATATTATTATTATTAACGCTTTGAAAACTCTCTCGGTGTACCGTCTTTCTTTGTAAATATGTTTAACCCATGTATAATATGTATTTGCAACTGTATATTTTTGTAACATATTTATTTGTATTTATTTTAGACACTTATTCTGATATGTTTTGCACGGGCGAATGAAAAAGAAGGGGCGGAATAAACGGGGGGTGACGGGAAGTGGGGTAAGGGTGAGGAACAGACAGACCTGTTTGTGGACGCGGCGGACAATAGTGGATATATATTTTTACCACCCTTACCTTTGGAAATATACACTTTTTTTCCTTGGATTACTTTCAACGGGACCCGGACTCTGCAGGTCTGCATCAAACCTTAAGTACCGGTATCATTTTCCGTTCATTTGCAGGCTGTGATTTTTGGACTGTGTACTTTAATGAAGGACATTTAGTTTCAATCGCGGGACTTAAAGTCGGGTTTGGGTTCGCATGCAGCTTATATACAGGTGCGGCTTGTGTAAGTACAAAATCGGTTTTCCTCTTAATATGTGGTGGGTGCGGCTTATAATCATGTGCGCTCTATAGTCCGGAATTTACGGTAGTTCTAGGTGATATATTTCAAACCAATTCTAAATTCTTCACTTTTCTCTATATAGGCTTAGCCCTATTTCAGGCTCACAAGTGTCATGTCCAATAATGCAGCTTCCTAATCCTGGTCCCCAAAGACCGGTTTTGCAGGTGTTTCGTAATCCACCACACATTCCTGTAATCAGCTCATAAGCAGGAGTCGGATAACTCCTGGACTCTTTAAAACCATGATGATAGAAACATCTGAAAGCTGCAGGACTACGGTTTGGAATCACATCTACCTGACACATAATTAAACCAATCCTTGAGTTATCTTTCTTCTTGCATTAGACTTTATCTTATATCGGGTTCACAATAGTCATGTCCCTTAGAGAGGGCTTTCACAATTCTGGTCCTAAAGGACTCTAGTCTTGCAGTTGATAAATGTTCCCCTATTTCACCACACATTCCTGCAATCAGCTCATCAGAAAGTCAGAACTTTAGAATCACAAGAATAGAAACATCCATAGGTGAGGACTACTGTTCTTAAGGTCCTAGCTTGAGAAATCTCAGCTACTTTTTCCAGACCTGGTATTTCACCTCCCTCCAATCATAGTCTTTCCTCTGTACATGTCTAATCTGACAGACCCCAGTCTCCAAACTTTCTGATACATCAACTTCAATTGGATGAGTTCATTTTCTGATTTTGTCTCTCCTGTTCAATCCTATAAGGGTCTTATGGAAAAAGCAAAAGGGTTCAAATCACACATCGTGCTTTGCATCATGAACCTTACTACAAACTTGTCTTGCTTGGTTTCCTTTCACACCTGTTTAACTAATCTCCACCAGGACTTGCGTCAGTTTATTTTGGACAAATTGAGGTCTTAGTACCTCAAGAGAAACACCTCAACAAGCAGATGTTCTCTGATTAAACAATACACAAAAATATGGTTTAAAGCAGGGGTGTCAAACTCATTTTAACTCAGGGGCCACACAATAGAACAGACATTAAAGTAGATTAAAGAGTAAGAAAAAGAGAGATAAAGAAATAGGAGAAAGAGGGAGGGAAAAGGAGAGAGGGCGGGACAAAGAAAGAAAAAGAGAGAGAGGGAGAGAGCATGAGAAACAAAAGATAAAAAGTTGTGAGAGAGGGGGAAAAGAAAGGGAGAGGAAGAAAGAAATCCAAAGAGAAATAGAAAGACAGTAGGAGAGAAAAGAGAAAAGAAAGCGCGAAGGGTATGAAGAGAGAAAGAGAGAAGAGAGAAAAGGAAAAGATGAAGTTAGAGCAAAAGAGGTTAAAGACACGGAGAGAGAAAGAGACAAAGAGCAACAAAGGAAGAGAAAAAGAGACACAGAGAGTGAAAGAGACAGAGTGGGAGAAAAGGGGTGGAAAAGAAAGAGAGAGAGAGATAAATAAATACAAGTACAGTGTCTTTGTGAGAGGCACCTGGCTTTGGCAACATCAAGATGAGATATTTCAACCTGCAGCTTGTTTTTCTCTTGCGCTTCTCTGAGTGTTGTCTCCCAGCTTGGGCCAGATCAGGCCCGCGGGCCGCCTGTTTGACACTTGTGGTTTAAAGAGTGCTTACGTATAACTGATTGGTCCTAATATCTCTACACTTGCTACCTTGGAGTCAAACAATTGGACAAAATCTGGTCTAGATACCTTATAAAGAACACCCCACAAGCAAACACTTCTCTGATTAAACAAAACACAAGAAATCTGGTTGAAACTGTCCCTACATATGTCCAAAAGTGTCTACTTTTGCGACCTTTTAGTCAACCAATAGGCTACAATCTGGTCCGTATAAACACATCTCCACAAACAAATGTTTTTTGGCCAAGAAAAACACAACAAATCTGATGTAAGCTGTATCTACTGCACCTAGACTACAGTATATGCCATTGGTTCTTAAGTCTTCACTTCCTTAGAGACAAACAATCAAATTTGCCTCCAAAGCTTCATCCTAAAGTCACAGTTCTACTGGAGACCTAGAAATTCAAGGTCACTGTTTTTTTAAGTAACAGAATAGCTCAAAATGTGACAGGAAATAAGAGAGTGATGATCTATGATCTGCAGGCAAGGAACACAAAGACCAGGAATCATGCTGGGTTCATCAATTCTTTACCAGATGTCCTTGGTGACACATTTTTGTCTCCTCCAGACTAAAGAAAATGTTTTTCTATTCTTCTAAACCAGAGATCACCAACCATTTTCAAGCATTGAGTTACTTTTGATACTAATTAGCGTAAAGGGCACCCAGTTTGAGATGAATTGTAAAATAGCCGCTTAGCTAGATGGCTTGCTAAATATTGAAAACATAGCTTGATAGTGAGCTAGAAAAATAAATAGGTATAAAACCATAAGAGAGCTAGATAGCTAGCTAAAATAGTAAAAAGCCAACTAAAAAGCCAGATAGAAAGATAAAACAGTTGGATGGCTATTTAGAAACAAAGCCAAAATTCAGCTTTTTAAGTGGCAAAAATGTCAAAGTTAAGCTAGATAGCATGCAAAAATTGCCAAAAGCTAGCTAAATAGCTAAATAGGTAGGACGATAGCTATCGACAAAGCGAAAAAAGTAGCTACATAGCCAGCTAAAAAACTGCTAATTTATTTCTTAAAACCAATAAAGTGGAATTTAGTTTGTTGTATGTCCTGTACAATAAACCACAAAAATAAGAAGTTAATTTGTTTTATACATGAATAGATTCTGGATCTACTCTCTTAGCCTAGATGGTAAGGCGCCCGCTTTGAGACTGGGAGGTCGGTGGTTCGCGCCCCGGCCGAGTCATTCCTAAGACTTAAAAAGTGGTCGGCGGCGCCCTCTGTTGGCTGCGGCTGCATCGGCAGCGCCCTCTGTTGGCTGCGGCTGCATCGGCTCGCTACAACGGGTCAGGTGTAATCGACATTTCGTTCTGTGTACATTGTTACACAGAATGACAATACAAGGAAATTATTTATTTATTTATTTATTTATTTATTAATTCATTGCTTAAAAATAGTTAGCAATACTTTATACTAGATTTTTTTTGTCCTTGAAGCCCATGAACTGGAATTTATCATGTCATTATTATGTTGATATCGTCACAGTTGCCATGGCGCCCAATTGGCCCCACCCGTGTGGCACCAGCTGCGGCTCGTTGACGGATTGGCTTCCCTTCTATTTAAGCTCAGTGCTCTCACTCAGCCTTTGTCTGTCCGTCAACGAACCTCTTCACCCGCAAGACGTGGGTTTTGACTCTGTCCGGTTTCCTGCTTGTGTTTTCTGTCCGGGATTGTTCCCGTCTATTTTGTCCTGTTTGATATCAATCTCCAGTTTCGTTCTCATCTAGTTTGTCCTGTATAATTTCGATCTCCAGTGTTTGATATCAATCCTGTCTGTCCTGTCCTGTCCTGTCCGGTATCGACCCCATCTGTCCGATATCTGCTCAAGCAATTGGTATCGATCTCGTCGGCCTCTGGCTTCCTGTCATTCCACGCCAGACTGCTACCTTACGTCTTCCGCCCAACGATTGCCGAAACATTGGCGTTTGGGTTAACGTAAAATAAAAGCTTGGGTGAGAAACGGGGCAGCACGACGGCGCAGTGGTTAGCGCATGTGCGGCACAGTTCATGTCATGGGAACCTCCTGCGTGGGTTCAAATCCAGCTCCAGACTTCCTGTGCGGAGTTTGTATGTTCTCCCCGTGCTTGCGTGGGTTTTCCTCCGGGCACTCCGGTTTCCTCCCACATTCCAAAAACATGCATTTCAGGTGAATTGGCCGGTCCAAATTGTCCCTAGGTGTGAATGAGCGAGCGAGTTGTCTGTCCCCGTGTGCGACTGGCTGGCAACCAGTTCAGGGTGTCCCCTGCCCACTGCCCGATGATTGATGGGATGGGCTCCAGCACCCCCGCGACCCTAATGAGGATAAGTGGTGCAGCTGATGAGATGAGATGAGGTGTGAGAAACGTCACGCATCTGGGTTCTCCTGATCCTGTTCATGACAGATATTATGTTATTACCGGGTTAATTATTACAAATAGTGTTAAATAGACTCAGCAGACCGGAAAAAAAAACAAAATAATTTGAGAGAAAATCACAATAACCCAGCACTGGTGAGCTGATTTCAAAACAGGTCCGCGGGCACTTCAGCTAACGTTGGGGCACTCTGGTGCCCACGGGCACCACGATGGAGACCCCCGTACTAAACTATGAAACAAAATCTGCTGTCAATATATATAGCTGTGGCTGAAAAACTTTCCTAATCATTGTTGACTAGAAAATAATTTGTATTTTTAATGCACCGCTTTTACTTTTTTGTATTTTAACTTGATCAATTACGTGTGTGTCATGATTACTGATTTGAATCACATGTGCCCGCTCATTTGACGCCAGCCGCTAGGGGCTATCTGATTGGCTCCCGGTCCCTATTTAAATCCAGTTCTGTCACTCTCCTGTTGTCAGTCTGTCTGCAAACCTCTGTTGATACAAGGCAAACCTTTTTTGGACCCTGACTCCCGCCTGTCCCCTTTTTGCTCCCGTTTGTCTCCGGCTATGACCTGTTTTGATCCTGACCACGTCTGCTCTCCTGTCCCGGCTTACGACCCATTTTTGATCCCAACTACGTCTACTCTCACGTCCTGGCTTCTGACTCGTTTCCAACCATGTTTTTGCTCTCCCTGTTCCGGCTACCTACCTGTTTTTCTGTCCCTGACACCACCATCGCTCGCTACGGAAGATCTACTTTTGTGTTCAGATTCAGATTCAGATATACTTTATTGTCATTCTTGTACACATGTATACAAAACGAAATGTCGATACATCTGACCCGCACAGTTTCCTTGAATGTACAGATATAAATATATAGTATTCAGTTGGAGTATTGAAATGCTAAATAACATACTAAATACTTATAGCTATGAGTACTATACAGTAGTGCAAAGAGTGCAAGAGGAGCAGCTGAACAGATGTGCAAAATGGGCAGTCAGGTAAACAAGTCACTATACAATAACAATGGAGTACGGTAGTGCAGAGGAGAACAGATGTGCAAAGGAGTGGCTAGGTACAAGGGAACTGCCAGTAGTGGAAGGACAAAAAAACAAAACAAACAGATGTAAAGATTAACAGCTGGGTAGGCTTGCTATGTGTGTGATTGACCATTTAACAGTCTAATGGCCAGGGGGACAACGCTGTTGCAGAACCTGGTGGTCCTGCACCGCACACTGCAGTACCTCTTCCCAGAAGCTAGCAGAGTGAACAGTCCATGATGGGGGTGAGAGGGGTCCCTAATGATGTTCTTGGCTCGGGATAGGCAGCGCTTCTGGCCAATGTCCTGAATGGAGGGGAGAGAAGTCTCGATGATTTTCTCTGCTGTCCTTATCACCCTCCTCACCAATGTTCCCTCTAATTTTCCACGGGTCTGAGCATTCACACAAAGTCAGTGAGCAGCGCTTGAAACAACAGTGAGCAACCATAATCCCAAGTGTGGCAAGATAATTAATTATCAAACATGTTCAAAACTTGACATCAAGTTACATTTTGCTGAGTTTCCGGCAATGCAATTTTTTTTTCCTCTTTTGAATGAATTGACTCAAGTACTATTGCAAAGGTTGTACAGCCTACAAACGTCGTTTGTTTTTACAATTCTTTCACAAGATTTCCATTTCTTTTTATTTCCTGATATATTTTGTCGCATGTATATTAACATTTTTGGGGGCTTATTTAGTCGGTTGTAAGATACAGAACTGTACTTAATCACATTTTTATTGGAAGTACAATGTTGGCAACAAGATTGAGTTGATAAATTTGGAAATTATTTGAATCCAACACAAACTTTTTCTTCTTTTTTCCATGTTTTTTTTCTACTTTTTGTAAATAACTTTAAAAAAAAATCTCATTGTGTTCATTTTTTCTGAGCTGTTACTTTTTTCTTTTTTTTCTCTATTGACTTTTTTCCTACATTTTTTTCTTTTCTTTTTTTCTGGCTTTTTTCTAAATGTTTCCTTCTTTTTTCTCTTCCTTTTGTTTCTTTTTTTCTCAGCTTTTCACTACTTTTTCATTTTGGTATTTTCTTCTTTTTTGTTCTATTCCCCCATTCCTTTAAGTCATTTTGTGGATAATTTTACATAATATTTGGTCATGTTGGGATTAAAGTAATCAACAACCCGAAAGAGCCGGTTCCTTTTAGTGAGCCGAGCCGAAGAAGCCGATTCCCCGACAAACTCAACTAACTTTACTCAACTTCGTTCTCCTTCGACTCGACTTCAAAATACCGCATTTGGGACACAACGTCAGGGGAACCCGTGCATTTTTACCTTCATGCACTGTAACTTTGACTTGGGCCGCTTCTTAATTAGTAATTTTGAGCCCTCATTTTTGTGCGCCGGCTAGATTTTCTTGTGCGCTGAGAATGCGCGAGCAGTGCGCAATTGCGCACGCGCGCAGCTTAGAGGGAACACTGCTCCTCACACTACCCCAGTCGGTGGCACTGCAGCCTCCACACCACACAGAGATACAGCTAGTCAGGATGCTCTCTATGGTGCCCCTGACGAGTGCCAGAGCAACTTGCTCCCCGCGTCCAGCAAACACCGGATCGTGGGCGCAGCCCTTCATCTTTCTTTCAATAATACTTGTGGTAAACGTTACGCAATTGGGTCCTGCTTTCCTTCTGGTCGTGATTTTCATTTATTTGGTTCATTGGCTGCAGTTATGTTTGTATTCTATTCCTTGCGTTTAATCATTATTCGAACCATTATTTCTTAGTCTCTGTAGATCACAATAAATTTGTCTCTTGAATGAATGAACACACACAAATACATTTGCCTTGCCTGAACTTAAAACAGGGTCAATTAACTTACACCTAATATCGATTCTGAGGGATATTTTCTTATTAAATGTAGGTATTGAATGCAAACGTACCTCATTTATTAACAGCAACCATATGGGTTCTCATTTGAGCTTTGCTACAATAACGCAACCCAAGGGAGCCATTCTAAAACACAGCATTTCTTTTCAAGTAATATGTGAATATAACAGAATTGCATGTGTATTTCCACATTCCAATTTGAGAATACAAGCAACGTAATTGCCCATGAGCTACTTACATGCATACATAGTACATTTGTTTTTTCTAAATAGTAGGTAATGGTTTAAAAAAACACAATTATAGAGTCAGGGTAAAGAAAAGGTCAGTTCTTAGATCACTTGATATGAGGTTCTTAAAAACATCACTCCAGGGGGTATGCGAGATTAATTTTTAAATGAGTAAATTTGATCAAATGTATACTAACATATTATACAAATTATTTGAGGAAAATATTAAAACAGTACATAAAAAATGAAGCAATGCAAAATCAATAGTTTTAATTAAAATTGCGTTGCTTGGAACAGATAATGCCCATAATTTGGACAGTGCAAAAAAATACAAATTACCGTATTTTCCGCACTATAAGGCGCACCTAAAAGCCTTTATTTTTTTCAAAAGCTGACCATGCGTCCCATATATGGATCAATATTAAGTCGCAAAGTCTTGCAACTAAGGTAAGCAGCCGCCGACTAGATTTTCCCCCGAAGGCAAAGTAGTCCGCGGTGTATGCTGGGATTTATATACCGGCGTTTCATTTCCTAACCAATGTGTCAATCATCATTTGAATCAGTCACTATTGGCCAAAGTTATTCGGAGGTAAAGGGGGCGGATCCTTTTTATCATTTACAGGCTCGCATAGGCTAAAGGGGCGAAACAAAGCCTGCAATTGGCCGAAAAAGATGAATGTGAATCACACGTTGGGTTGCACTACGGCATAGAGAAAACGTTTTTTTACTATTCCGTATTTGTAAATATTTGACTCTCCTGGATTTACTACACTCACGGTTGTAAGAAGACCATGGTTACGTATCATTATTGAACGTGATGGCTGCAAGAGAACTTAGGTGAGCTATGCGGCTTTATATTTTCCCGGTATCTTGTTTTAGAACGATCTTGATGTTTCTGTGATGAGTCTATTTTTAAACTAAATTTAATTCAAAGTGTTTATTGTCATATGCACAGTAAAGAACCCCGTTTCCCTGCACAATAAAATTCTTACTTTGCTGTCCACACAGTTGCCAGCAAAAAAGAAAATAGAAACTAAGGAATGGTTGGCATTTCTTGAATCCCAAGACTTTAACCTTCCGAATGATATTTGGAACGATGCATTTGAGTGACATCGTACGGACACCGCATCCGCACGTGTCTATGACACGTATTTGCTTCTTTGCAAGCTTTCGGAATGTTAAGGGGGTAATCAGTTTGACTGAATCATCTGACAGTTTTGTCGACGTTATATATATAATCCGGTGTGCCTTAGGTATGGAAAATATAGGACCAAAAACTATTTTTTGGGGGTGCGCCCTATAACCCGGTGCGCCTTATAGTGCGGAAAATACGGTAGAATGAAATAAAATGTTGGACAATAAATGGAATAATCGTCCAAATGCTGTCTCAATCAGATGCGAAAATTTTAATTCATGCGTTCATTACTTCTCGGCTTGATTACAGTCATGTATTGGTCTCCCAATGTCTAGCATCAAAAGTAAACCGTGACGGGAGATCAGAACACGGTCGAGGTCAAAAAACGGGTCGTTAGCCGGGACGTGAGATCAAAACGTGGTCTGGGTAAAAAAATGGGTCGTAGCAGGAGACAAACGGGGAAAACAGGAACGGGCGAGTGGCAAACGGGTGACAAAACCGGACCGACGGGAATCAGAGTAAAAAATGCTTGCCTTGTGAAAACAGAGGTTTGCTGAAGGACTGACAACGGACGAATGAAAGGACTGAGCTTAAGTAGGACGGGGAACCAATCAGGTAGCCAGCAGTAGCTGGCGCCAAACGAGCGGGCACAGGTGAATGTAATGAGTCATCATGACAATACAATTTTTACCAACATACAAAAAATTGATGATTTACCATAACTTGTTTGAGGACATACTGTAATAATGACGTAAAAGTTTTAAAACATTTTTAAATGATTATTATTATTTCATGGCATAAGAATAAATTAACACATCCCGATATGAACTGACATTTACTGTATTCTTGGATCATAAAGTGCACTGGATTATACGCACTCTTAAAAAATATTTTTTTCATACACCATTGTCATGAACCGGAAAAGGATCAGAACCCAAATGCGTGACGTTACATATGCCTTTTATTTTACAAGAAATGGGGAGTCATGCACGTTAGGCAGCAATCTGACGTGGAATAACAGGAAGCCAGAGGCCGATGAGATTGATACCGATTGCTCGAGCAGATATCGGACAGCTGGGGTATACCGGAAAGGACGGGACAGACAGGATTGATATCAAAACAGGATATCAAAATTAAACAGGACCAACTAGACTGGACCGATAACTGGAGATAATAATAAACAGGACAAAAATAGACAGGAGCGATACCGGACAGGAAACGCAGGCAGGAAACCGGACAGAGTCAAAACCCAGAAATGAAAAACTAAAAACAAATATAAGGTGTAATTTTGAATTTGTTTTATTAGGTGCACCTTAAGCACGGCGGCGCAGTGGTTAGCGCATGTGCGGCACAGTTCTAAGGTCTTGGGAACCTCCTGTGTTCAAATCCAGCTACCGGTCTTCCTGTGCGGAGTTTGTATGTTCTCCCCGTGCTTGCGTGGGTTTCCTCCGGGCACTCCGGTTTCCTCCCACATTCCAAAGACATGCATTTCAGGTGAATTGGCCGGTCCAAATTGTCCCTAGGTGTGAATGAGCGAGCGAGTTGTCTGTCCCTGTGTGCCCTGTGACTGACTGGCAACCGGTTCAGGTTGTCCCCTGCCCAATGCCCGATGATTGCTGGGATGGGCTCCAGCATCCCCGCGACCCTACTGAGGATAAGCGGTGCAGCTGATGAGATGATATGAGATGAGATGAGGTGCACTTTATAGGTCGTTTTAGACAGAATTTAAAACTATTACTACCCAAAACAGCAGCACCTAGAAAAATGTGAAAATTAATAGCAAGGATAGAGTCAAAATAGTAAATACCGTGCTACAATGTGCTGACACGATTTGAGACGAATGTGCCATTGTATAAAGGCTCCTAACCTCTTAGTTGCATGGTCGACCCCTGCCGCAATTTGCACAATTACGCCATTAATCGATTCTCTTGCGCTCACCGCCTTTTTTTCGCACGTCCACTTTCTTTCCCGTTTCCTGCTTTAGCGACGGACTGCCGCGATTTCTGCTGACCTCACTTAACCGCAACCTAATTGGCGGTGAAAATGCAGAAGACCGCAGTGAATTAGGGAGTGAAATTCAAGCCTGTCCCTCCTAATCAATCCGATGCCATTTGGAGCTGACAGACAAGAAACCGGAAAAGAATAGGGAAGGGGGGGGTCATTGAAGGCGGTGGTTTGATTATCAATAGATAGATAGATAGATAGATAGATAGTGCCTTATAACCAATGTTCCCTCTAATTTTCCACGGGTCTGAGCGTTCACACAAAGTTGGTGAGCAGCGCTTGAAACAACAGTGAGCAACGGCAATCCCAAGTGTGGCAACTAAGGCATTATCAAACATGTCCAAAACTTGACATCACGTTACATTTTGCGGAGTTTCCGGCAATGCAAAATTATTTTTCCCTTTTGAATGAATTGACTCATGTATTATTGCAAAGGTTGTACGGCCTACAAACGTCATTTGTTTTTACAATTCTTTCACAAGATTTTCATTTCTTTTTTTTTCCTGGTATCTTTTGTCGCATAATACGTAATAAGTCGGTTGCACGATACACCACTGTATTTAATCACATTTTTTAGTGGAAGTACAATGTTGGCAACAAGATTGATTTTGTATAATTGGAAATTATTTGAATGCAACACAAACGTTTTCTTCTTTTTCCATGTTTTTTCAATTCCTTGAAAAAAATCTCATTGTGTTTATTTTTTTTCCTAGCTGTTACTTTTTTCTTTTTGATCTCTATTTACTTTTTTTACTTTGTTTCTTTGTTTTCTTTTTTCTGGCTTTTTCTGAAATTTTCCTTCTTTTTTCTCCTCCTTTTGTTTATTTTTTCTCAACTTTTCACTACTTTTTAATTTTGGTATTTTTTTCTTTTTTGTTCTATTTCCCCCCCTTCCCTTAAGTCATTTTTTGCACAATTTTACATGATATTTGGTCGTGTAGAGATTAAAGAAGCAAAAACAACCCGAAGAGCCGTTTGGGACCCGAAAGAGCCGGTTCTCTTGAGTGAGCCGAGCCGAAGAAGCCGGTTCTCGAAAAACTCTACCGACTTTACTCAACTTCGTTCGACTCCGAGATTGACTTCAAAATACAGCATTTAGAAAACAGCGTCAGGGGAACCCGTGTATTTTTACCTTCATGCATTGTAACTTTGACTTAATTCGCTTCTTAATTAGCAATTTTGAGCCCTGATTTTTGTGCGCTGGCCAGATTTTCTTATGCACTGAGAATGTGCAGGCAGTGTGCGATTGCGCACGCGCGCAGCTTAGAGGGAACATTGCTTATAACTCATTCATGGTGTAGAGATGTCGTTTTAAACAGACTTGGCATTAGGCTGAACTTTTTACAGGACAACTTGCTGTGGTTGACAGAACAATGACTTCTGTTTATCAGAAGATCCTAAAGAAAAACGTCCGGGTATCAGTTCTTGCCCTCAAATTCAAGCTCTTGGATCGTGCAGAAGGACAATGATCCAGAACACAACAGCCATCTTTCATTGGCTCAAAAAAATCAAGTTGAAGGTTCTTCAGTGGCCAAGTCAGGGTCAAGAATTGTATCCAATTGAGATGCTGTGGTGAGACCTTAAACGGGTAGTTCATGCGATAAAACCCTCCAATAGGGCAGATTTAAAAAAAAAAATTGCAAAGAAGAATGGGCCAAAATTACTACGCAATAGCGCTGCTACAGTCATTCTATAATACAGCAACCGAAATACAACAAAATGAATACAACAACAGTAATAGAACAAAATTATTACTACAAGCTTTTTATTTTACGGGAAATGGGCAGTCAATCACGTTAGACAGCGGTCTGGCGTGGAAAGACAGGAAGCCAGAGACCGACGAGATCGATTCCAATTGCCCGAGTTGACATCAAACAGATGGGGTCGATACCGGACAGGACGGGACAGACAGACAGGATAGATAATGAAACAGGATATCGAAAATAAACAGGAAAAACTAGACAGGAACAGAAACTGGAGAAAATAAGAAACAGGACAAAAATAGACTGAAACAAAACTGGAAACCGAAATTAAACAGGACATAATAAACGGGAACAATACCGGACTGGAAATATGAAGACCTCAGAGTTTGTTGTTACGGGCGATGGCGGTGTCAGGAACGGAAAAACAGGTTGATAGCCGGGACAGGAGTGCAAAAACGTGGTCGGGGTCAGAAATGGGTCGTAAGCCGGGAAGGGAGAGCAAACGTGGTCGGGATCCAAAACGGTCGTAAGACGGGACAGGAAAGTCAGACGTGGTCGGGACAAAAAAGGGTCGTAGCCGGAGACAAACGGGAGCAAAAAAGGGACAGGCGAGAGTCAGGGTCGAAAAACGCTTGCCTTGTAAAAACAGAGGTTCACAGACGTACTGACAACAGGGGATTGACAGGACTGGATTTAAATAGGGACAGGGAGCCAATCAGAGTAACGGGCTACTTTTTAGTATCAGTAATCTGGGGGAACTAAATTACTTTTTCACAAAAGTAACCGGATCTGTAACTTATTATTTTTTTCCCCCATAACCTGCCTAACGCCGGTTGTGAATAATATAACAAATACACCTTTTGGATGTCCCTGTTATATAAAAAAATACATCTTGATTTGCACATTTGACGGTTTATTGAACCCCCAGAGCGCACTGCTCGGGAACACTAACTACGAAATAAAGCTGATAAAAATAACGAACCGAAGTAAAAAAAAATTCCTCCCAGGGGAAACTTTTTAAAAAAAAAATGTCTTTATTGTGTGAGAATATGAAGCAAATGTTTGACTTTGTGTCATATTGCAGCCTTTGGCTTGTGTAGCTTACTTGTTGAGCAAGACTTTGAGGGCACAGAGCGATCCCGGGGAGGATAAATCACAATGGCGTGCACTGATGTTCTTTTGTTTCATAGTCAGTGGAGGATTACGGCATCATCTTTAATGCACCAGCAAAGCTGCGGTAAGAACACAGATGTGCCGTGCACGACGGGTATGTACGCTAGGGGATAATGGGTGCTTGTTTGCCGTGTTCTTTTTTTGGGATGTTACCGGATAGAGATTTGTAAGAAGACGAAATTATCTTTTTTTTTTTATTTCAACACAACTTTTCTGTGACGCCGTCTCAAGTACAATACGACGTTGCAGAATTTCTCCTCATGTAGATGTTCTCCCTACCGTATACAGTCCCCAAGAAGTTTTTGAAACATTGTCGTATTTCAGGCTTCAAATTTATATATAAAAAAAAAAAATGGGCGTGGAAAGACAGGAAGCCAGAGACTGACAAAATCGATTCCAATTGCCCGAGTTGATATCGGACAGATGGGGTCGTTACCGGACAGGACGGGAAAGACGGGATAGAAAATGAATCGGGATACTGAAAATAAACTGGACAAAAATAGACGGAAACAAAACTGAAAACCGAAATTAAACAGGACAAAATAAACGGACAGGAGATACCAACAGGAACAGGACCGGGTCGAAACCCACGTCTTGCGGGGCAGAAGTTTGTTGACTTGCTGACAAAGGAAGCAAGAGAGCACTGAGCTTAATATAGAAAGAAAGCCAATCTCTCGACGAGCCACAGCTGGCGCCACACGGGCGGGGCCAATTGGGCACCATGGCAACCATGACAGATATGACCAGGGTAGGTATATAGATAGATAGATAGATAGATAGATAGATAGATAATTAGATAGGTTGCTAGATAGATAGATAGATAGATAGAACACAACAGGACTGGGTTTAAATAGCAGGGAAGCCAATCCGACAACGAGCCGCAGGTGGCGCCACATGGGCGGGGCCAATTGGGCGCCATGGCAACCGTGACACACGCAGGTTTTGGCTCGTCTCCCTCCAAAGTCGCAGTGAAGTGCAATGGGAGGAGTCTTTTGTTGAACTCTTTACCTCTTCTCTCTTTGCCTATCTCCACATTTATGTTAATTTTCTTTTCATGGGGTCACTTGAAGGCCTACTACACTTTGAGTCTAAACTTCAAACTCAATACTTTTACTGGATGTTAAATGCAAACGAACCGCTCTGCCACTGAGAATGCCACTGCCCACTAGTGTAGTGGAGGTGCAATTGCACTATTTTTCTGAGAAAGGCCTTCCCCACTATTTGAGAACCACTGACTTAGAGGAAGAAATCTTTGTTTCTAGATCGATTACCTCATACGTTCTACACTACTCACTGGCAAAAAGTGCATTGTGTGCATTTTAATAAAAAAAGTGTCTCATTCCTCTGAAATGAAACTCATGTTGTGTGCTCGTTTCTGCACGATAGCCAACAGGAATTGATGAGATCACTCGTAAGCTGTAATGTGTTTTCGCTGCTGTTCCGATGCAACCTATTAATTTCCCCTGTGCCTTTAGCGATACCGCTGTGACAAACACTCCCCTTTAAGTTGCCATCCCCTTTAAATCCTCGTTTGATGTATTATTTCTTCGACTAAGTTGCGGGTGGCCAAACTTTTTGAGTTCAAAAATTGGAAAACTCAATGAAAAAAAAAATGTATTTATTTGATTTACTTACCCACCAATACAGAGTCTCGATCGGATACCTTGCATGATCATATTTTTCTAACATGTATTTATAAATAAATATAGATGCACGAGTTTGTATGTACAGTGTCAGGACCAGAACAGGAAGGGGACCCAGATGCGGATCGTTTACTCACAAGTTTATTGAGATATAGAGGAAAAACAAACGCCAGCGATCTGGTGCTCGCTGGACGAGGGAAGCAAGCCACTAACGGGATCGGAGCGTGTTCGGAATGCGGAAGTATATCTCCCGAAGCGGGAGATCACTGCGTGGTCAAACGGAAAAAACGTGTCGATAACCAGAGCGGGGGATCAGAGCGTGGTCGGTGGTTAAAAACAGGTCGTTACCCGGGACGGGCGATAGAAACGTGGTCGGTGGTCCAAAACGGGTCGTTAGCTGGGACGGGAGATCAGATCTTGTCGGTGGCCAAAAACAGGTCGTTAGCCGGAGACAAAGGGTATCAGGAACAGACGAGTGGTATACGCATGAAAAAACGGGACCGATAGGAGACAGGGTCAAGGTGCTTGCCTTGCGTGAGCAGAGGTTCGCTGACGGAACGACAAAGGGCGAGTGAAGGCACTGATCTTAAATAGGAGGGCGAACCAATCAGGTAACCAACAGCCGCGTCAAACGATCGAGCACAGGTGAGTGCAATGAGTAATCGTGTCATACAGTTCGTATTTAATTTTTTACTTGGTTTTGAAAAACCCATAATTAAACAAAACTTATATTTTCAGTCCCTTTTTTTAATATACAGTATGTATTGTTGAGCGCCTCCTAGTGGAAAAACATCTTCCTTCCGTAAAAACAAACAATAATGATTTAAATAATAAGCAAAAATACACGAACTGGCAGATAAACGTGCATTTTGAATTACTAGGTCGAGAAATTTATTTTATTTCATATAACATTACATAACAATTGTGGGTTTTCACCATTAAGTGTCCCTGTAGTGAACATGTCAACATGAAATATTTAATGACCTTCCCTATAAAAGATTTCTGAGCAATGTACAGCCAAAACAGGGTATTTTGGTGTGACGCATTGACTGTAACTGTCGTATAAAATGTGCCCCATACATACTCGACAGTATCAATAAAATTATAATAATTTGCTCAGCTTTCCATGCATTGCAGCATTTTGTACCAGCTGCAGGTTCTTGATTTTGGACTTCGGGAGACCGGAGAGTAGTACATTACAGCGATCAAGACGGGAGGTAACAACCGCATAAACTATAACCTCCGCATCCGACTGAGACAGCATAGGGCGAATTTTAGCAATGTTGGGAAGTTTGAAAAAAAACTGTTCTAGTAATCTTCTTGACGTGTGTTTGGAGGTACAGATTAAGGTCAAATGTGACACCTAAACTTTGGACCTATCAAGAGACCAGAACAGACCAGGAAACCCCAGAGCATTCGTTTCAGTGCTTTATTTAAGGAAGCGTTCAGGGCTTGCGGGAGACGTGATGGCCGTCAGACGTCAGCAGCGGAGCCGGAGAGATAGCTTCGAATCAAGTGGCCAATCGGAGTGCGGAAGTCAGGCAGGCCGAGTTTACCGGGGCTGGAGAGGAGATCAAAGCGTGGGACGGAAAACGGGTCGGATCGGAGGCAGGCAGAAACAGGTAAGCTGAGTACTTTGATGAACGGGAAATCAGGAGAGTCACACAGAGTTACAACAGTACACTCTGACGAGGAAGTCTGGGCGTAGCGTCCTTAAGAGCGAAGTGCCAGCCAATCAGAAGGCGCCCACATGATTGCTCCAGGTGACCAGAGTTAGCAATCATGACAGGACCGAGTCACTCTTGGTAATATTACATGTGGATTGACAAACAATTAACACTTCAGATTTTTCAGAGTTAAGCGCCAGAAGTTGAGTGACATCCATTCTCTTATCTCAGTGAGGCAGGCCTCCAAATTTCCACAGTTTAGTGGGGCAGATTCCTCCTTTGAAAGATATAGTTGAGTGTCATCTGTGTAGCAATGGAAACTGATATTATACTTAGGAAAAATATCACCTAATAGAAGTATGAAAATGCTGAAAAGAAGTGGGCCAAGTACTGAACCCTGTGGAACACCACAGGTAACACTAAAGGGCTCAGATGTCATTTCACCATATTTAACACAGTGCGTCCTACCTAAGAGGTAGGATCTGAACTCTAAGAGGACGGTTTCTATTTCAATTTCTTTTTCCAACCGGTCTGGTAAGGTATTATGGTCCACGGTGTCAAAGGCAGTGCTGAGGTCCAGCAGCAGCAAGAGTGATGAAGCGCCGGAGTCCATTGCAAGTAGACCACCTATGTGGGCGCGAGCCATAGGTTCCCGACCCCTGTCCTAGATCATTATTCTCCTATTTTGCATCACATCACCTAGCGAATGGTCTCCTTTTTCCTGATTCCGTTTTGAAATTGACCCGACGTCCTTCCCGGCTTTTATTAGCGACGTAACGCGGGCCACTTCGTCTTCCACAATGGCCGCCGCCCGCTCATCAATAACGCAATCATTCAACTGCCGACCAGGCAGATGCTGATATACGTACTAATCACGTCCGACCTACAGCAAAACGCTAATGTATTCATCCCATTTATTATACCGAGACAGCACGTAGAAAGTGCTCAATTATCACCTTACCTTTTATCGAATGATTAATACGTACGTATTCTCATTTCGTCTCTTTTATTAAAACCACCGCGGAGGATGGGAGCTTTTGTAAGGTGTGGACTGACTTTGCGGTTTATGGGTCTGGGTTTGAGTCCAGTAAGAAGTGATGAGGACATAAAATAACGATTGTTTTCATTTGATGGCCGGGATGACTCACAAAGTTGATTTGTAAACGCACACAAAGGAATGGTTGAATCAATATTTCAAGGTGACTGCCGTGTTGACTTTGGCCCCCACAGTGGCTCGAGTGATAAATTAAAGACGGGAAGAGTTAGGAGGGAACAGCTAGGTGAAGATAAAAATATATTTTTATATTTAGTTATTCACCGTATATTCCACATTATAAGGTGCACTGGATTATAAAGTGCACCACCAAAAACTTGTCTTTGTGATATATTATTCATATACAAGGCACACTGGACTATAAGGCACATAGGATTAAAACTACAGCAGCTATAAATGCATAAAATAATACATAACTACATTTAAACCAATATAATTTAATTCATAGAACAAAATTAACATTATGACATTTGGTTTCACTACTAAAATTAATTTATTCCATCCACCTTTTTCGCCTGCTAGACAGCTACTAAACAGACTACTTTTCAGAACCAGAACAGGAGGAGGACCCAGATGCGTAA
This sequence comes from Urocampus carinirostris, assembly GCF_059441175.1. Classification (NCBI taxonomy): domain Eukaryota; kingdom Metazoa; phylum Chordata; class Actinopteri; order Syngnathiformes; family Syngnathidae; genus Urocampus; species Urocampus carinirostris. Next base: position 33,842,894 of record NC_142357.1, on the reverse strand, counting down.
CGTTTTCACCCAAGCTTTATTTTACGGGAATGGGGCAGTCATGCACGTTAACACAAACGCCAGTGATTCGGCGTTCGTTGGGGAGAAGAAGTAAGACAGAAGTCTGGCGTGGAAAAAAAGGAAGCCAGAGGCCCACGGGATCGATATCAGATACACAAGCAGATACCGGAACAACCAAGTCGATACCAGACAGGACAGGACAGGACAGACAGGATCAATACCAGATACACGAACAGATACCAGACAGACGGATCGATACCGGACAGGACGGGACAGACAGGATCGCTACCAGAGACACGAGCAGATACTGGACAGACGGGATCGATACCGGTCAGGACGGGACAGACCGGATCGATAACAGATACTGGAGACTGGAGTCAGATATCAGACAGGTGGTGACAGACGGGATCGATACCGGATACTGGAGACTGTAGCAGGATATCGGACAGGATGAGACAGGCGGAATCGATACCGGATACCGGAGACTGCAGTCAGATATCAGACAGGACGAGACAGACGGGATCGATACCAGACACTGGAGACAGGAGTCAGATTTAAAGTGCTCGCCTTGCGTAAGCAGAGGTTCGCTGACAGGTGAAATCGATACCGGATACAGGAGACTGCAGTCAGGTATCAGACAGGACGAGACAGACGGGATCAACACCAGACACCGGAGACAGGAGTCCGATTCAAAGTAATAGCCTTGCGTAAGCAGAGGTTCGCTGACAGGCGAAATCGATACCGGATACCGGAGACTGCAGTCAGGTATCAGACAGGACGAGACAGACGGGATCGATACCAGACACTGGAGACAGGAGTCGGATTCAAACTGCTTGCCTTGCGTAAGCAGAAGTTCGCTGACGGACTGACAATGGGTGAGTGAGAGCACTGAGCTTAAATATTAGGGAAGCCAATCGGGCAACTAGCCGCAGCCGGCGCCAAACGAGCAGAGCCGAGTGAGGGCAATGGGAAACCGTGACACTACTTTCTTTTAGTTGCTGTTTTAGACAATGCCCTCAACCATTACCCCTTATAAAATCACCATTAAACTATAACTAAAGTACAAAAAAGTCCCGTTAGCTTGCTTACTATACAGTATAGATACATTCTAAGCTAATCTAAGATGTGCTTATAACAATTCAAATAGTACGTAGTACAGGGTTTTTTGAGTGTGCCTTCTAGTCCGGAAATTATGGTATTTCCAAAAAGTACATCTAAGGGTGCTACTTTATTCTCTTTTAATAGAGAAGCTCTTAATAAAGCTCTAATTATAATTTCACTTTTCAACCCTGGGGTGCAGCACGAGACATTTGATAATTTATTCACTCTTTTACTACCGTCATTATATTTAATTATGATGACATATCATTATGAAACTATTATCCTTAATTAGATAAAATTAGACGTTTTATGATCATCATTAATTTTTTTTTCAAATTGTCCTGGTAGAAATCAAGGAGATGTGTAGCACCATGGTTTCAACGTTTTAAAAGGTGGAAAATAACTACTTTATATTGAATCGTCACCTACTACATTAATTTAAATAACTGCCTTAAGCTAAATCTAAGTTCGAGTTATTAGCTAATCAATGGCCCCTCTACATACGAGGTAAATTCGTTCTCGGATCGAGATCATATCTAGAATTTCTTTAATCTTGAACAGATTTTCTCCATAAGAAATAACTTAAAACACATATAATCAGTTCTTGGCCTCCAAAATCTTACAAGTTAACCCTAAATGTGGTGCCTATTCGTACGAGGTTTATTATTTCCAGGATTGTGCTCTGAGCTTGCATTGCTTGCGAATTTCCCTAATATGAAATAATATGGTCTCTATTTAGAGAACCGGCTCTTTCAGCACAGTTTACGAAAAAAAAAGCCGACCCGTGGCAAGCCCGGCCCTAATTAGAACAGCCACTCTTTAGGCTTGCCAAAAAGAGCCGCTTTGCAATTTTTTTTCTTTAATCAGTATAGAAGCAATGAGCTTACGATGTCCTCAGCGACCCCAAGAAAAAAGATATTTATGATCGTTTTGGAGAAGAAGGAGCGAGCAGCAGCAAGTCAACTGCAGGAGAGAGAGGGGGAAAGGTGAGATGGTAAGTATTAGTTTCAGGAGCGAGCAGCAGCAAGTCAACTGCAGGAGAGAGAGGGGGAAAGGTGAGATGGCACAACATTCATTTGGACAGGTAACATAAAATTAGTTTTACCTGGTTATATCAGTATCAGAAATTATTTTCCCCCCATTTTATTAACATTTTGTTTGTTTGTTTGTACATGATTCAATTGTTTGTTTGTTTGTACATGATTCAAATTGAATCGTTTTTTACGGCGCCGTCACGAATGGCAGCCACTCCAGCAGCTCCCGTGTTATTTTCGATTGTTCTCGATTGTTCTCGATTGTTCTCAGCTCAGGGATGCTGCTGGAAATGTGAATTTCCCTTCGGGGATGAACAAAGTATCTATCTATCTATCTATCTATCTATCTATCTAAATTGTCAAGAACCGGAACAGGAAAAGGACCCAGATGCGTGACAGGAAATGGGGCAGTCATGCACGTTAACCCAAAACGCCAGTGATTTGGCGATTGTTGGGCGGAAGACGTAAGGTAGCAGTCTGGAAATGGAATGACAGGAAGCCAGAGGCAGATACCAATTGCAGGAGCAGATATCGGACAGATGAGGTCGATACCGATCAGGACGGGACAGACATGATTGATATTAGGCACTGGAGACTGGAGTCCGTTAAGAAACAGGACGAGATAGACGGAAACGATAACAGACACTGGAGATCGAAATTAAACAGGACAAACTAGACGGGAACAAAACTGGAGATCGATATTAAACAGGACAAAAATAGACGGGTACGATACCGGACAGGAAACACAGGCAGGAAACCAGACAGAGACCCGCGTGCAGAGGTTCGTTGACGGACTGACAAAGGATGAGTGAGAGCACTGAGCTTAAATAGAAGGGAAGCAAATCCTTCAACAAGCCGCAGCTACACGGGCGGGGGCAATTGGGCGCCTTGGCAACCGTGACATAAATAGCTTTAGATCACTAAGAATATATTTATATAGTAATTGAATAAAAAATTACAGTAACCGCTGTAGATGATTATTTGTGAAACTTACATTTTCACCTGTCAAATTTGAGGACAGGTGTGTGCTTTCCATATAATTTCAAAATACCTAATCAATAAAGGTTTTCAAAACTAAACTACAGTACGAGGACACCAAAAAAACCACATATAAAAAATATGTTTCTGGCCTTTTCTTTTCCAGAATTCCGGAATTGAAGACATATTATTTTCAACATATTAATATATATATAAATATATTATTATACTGTTATTACACTTCTGATCGATTGTCACCAAAATGTTTAATTATCATTATAATAATTATTCCTATTAACGACACCAACAACAAATTAGTTTACGTGCCCGAAAAGATTCAAATTTTGCGGTGTTCTTGTGTATTACTGTGTCTTGCACATCTCCAAGATGCCAGTCTGCTATTGGTCAACGTCATATAAGATGCTGGTCTGCTATTGGTTTGCGTTCACAGCATAATGAAGATGGCGATACGCTATTGGCTGAACTGCCTCCCCTTTCTCTCTCCATTCGGTTCAGAATCTCGTGTAAACAACTTACAATTGTTTAGTTACAGTTCCCAAGACTGTGATGCTAAAGGGAGACGCAAAAAGATGATAACCATGAAAACGAAGCTTGAAATAATAAAGACATCCAAAGAAGGCACACAAACTGTTACCCTCCTCAGGTAATATGGCCTTATCTAATTGACGATTGGACCAATTTTTAAGAATAAGGATGTGGTTGAAGTCTTTTAAGACCATGGCAATTAGCAAGTGGAAATTTTAAAATGACCCATATCTCAGAATGGATTAATATGATATCCCAGTGGCCTACTGTATATGTGTTATAGGCCCTCTCGGGGTGGTACGGAATCACAGTGCAGAAACAGAATAATGTAGTAACAGAAGTCTTTATTTGGACAGGGTTTGGTACAAGTAACAGGGCACCAATCATGGTCCAAGATGCAGGAGAGGGGTCAGTCCAAGAGTTTGTCAGGCGCTACCCGTGATCCGGAAGGACAGGTAACGGTTTGGTACACTGGATTAACAAAAAGGCTGAGACAAGAGTGGTTGGGACGTGACGAGGAAGGCGACAAACTAGCACAGAGCCAAGGGAACAGTGTGATCAAATACAGATGGGGGAGAGTCGTGACAGGAGTGAAATAAGGACAACTCATCACAGCTGCGAGAGGGAAAATCAAACTTGGAAGTGAGTGACCAAATAAGGTAAGGTCAAGAGACTTAGAGGGGGAAGAAGAGAGATAGGGAGAGAGAGAAAACCTACAGAGACACACAAACCAGAGTGCAGAAAATGACAACCGTCCCCTACAACCTCTGCATCCACCTACTAACTCCATTGTACCAGTTCATGTCACTAATTTTATTTTTCCTTTACTTGTATAATTATCATTTTATTTCATCATTTACACATATATGACAAATAGTATTACCTACTATATACTATTTTGTTATTTTTATCTGGGTTACTTGGGTTCGGAAGGAATTACTAACTTCCCATAACAATGCTCCTTTTCTCTCTCTCTTCGTTCAGTTTGGATTCTTTTTGAACAAACTTTAAATTGTGTAGCTACAGGTTCCAAGACTTGCAGTGATCCTAATATGAAGCAAGAAGATGATAACCATGGAAATAAAGCTTGAGATTATAAAAATGCACACGTCATTACCCTCCCTAAGGACTAAAGTCTTCTATGACAATCATAGCAGGAAGAAGTTTTGAAACGACAGAACGGTCTAATGTTGTATACCGGGGAATTACTGTTTATGCCAGGGGGTGTCAAACTCATTTTAACTTGGGGGCCACAAGATAGAACAAACATTCTGTCGGGGGCCGGACTAGTCGATTAAAGAGAAAGAAAAAGAGAGATAAAGAAATAAGAGAAAGAGGGAGGGAAAATGAGAGAGGGCAGGAGAAAGAAAGAAAAAGAGAGAGAGGGAGAGAGCGTGAGAAACAAAAAAGATAAAAAGTCGTGAGAGAGGGGAAAAGGAAAGGGAGAGGAAGAAAGAAATCCAAAGAGAAATAGAAAGACAGAAGGAGAGAAAAGAGAAAAGAAAGCGCAAAGGGTAGGGAGAGAAAGAGAAAAGAGAGGAAAGGGGAAAAGGAAGTTAGAGCAAAAGAAGTTAAAAAGACACAGAGAGAGAAAGAAACAAAGAGCAACAAAGGAAGAGAAAAAGAGAGACAACGAGTGAAAGAGACAGAGAGTGGTTGCCACGTCCAGCATGGTCGCCGTGGCGACCGGCTGGCCCCGCCCCCTTGGCACTGGCTGTAGCAGATTTCCTAATTTGCGTGTATACTTCTTAAGGGCAGGTTTTGGGGATTGCCGGTTGCGGGTTCATTACATTACTCTGCATTATTCGGTTCTGTCTGACTTGAGGAAACCTGTACTTGCCCGTTCTGAGTAAAAGCTTGTTTTGTGAGTATTCCTAGTCTGAGTTCCTGTTTGCCTGTAAGCCTGTTTTTGTTTTTGTCCCTGAGTGTTGGACGACTTTTATTTCTTAATAAAAACAACTGATCGTTAACGAGAATGAGTTCACCCTTCCTGCCTCCGATCTGGTCCGGTCCCGTGACAGTGGTAGAAAAGGGGTGGAATAGAAAGAAAGAAAGAAAGAGACAAGAAAGAAAGAAAGAAAGAAGAAAGAGACAATGAAGAAAGAAAGAGAAAGAGAAAGAGAGATAGAGAGAGAGAAATACAAGTACAGTGTCTTTGTTCGAGGCACCTGGCTTTGGCAACATCAAGTTGACATATTTCAACCTGCAGCTTCTTTTTCTCTTGCGCTTCTCTGAGTGTTGTCTCGCGGGCCGGATTCAATCCCTTAGCGGGCCGCCTGTTTGACACATGTGGTTTATGCTTTTCCGTGTTACAAAGAACCCTGCATTATTTCTCAAGTTCCCATCATAACCTCAACTTCAAAAACACCCCTGACTACACTAGCGCAGCTCACGCTTGAAGACAGTTTGCCAAAGCACGGCAAAATGAATAATGATCTTTTTAGACGCTCCGATGCCGGCACTGATGAGACGAAGAGGCGCCCGGGCGATGAGAATAGGTTAGGACGTTCTTCTGCAAGCTCAGCAGGCTGCAGAAATGAAGTAAAGTCATTAAGGAAGCCCCTACCCGTGGGAACAGCCGCCGGCCTGAGAGGCATCTCCGCCATGGATTTGATATGCCCCTCCTGGGACTGATGCCTGGTGACAGCCCTGAAGACTGTGAGTCTGACACCGCACCACAAACGCTTGACAAAACCCTCAAAGCTCAATTCAATTTTAGTGAAATCAATTCAGTGGCTCAGGAGGTAGAGCGCTCGTCTTGGGATCAAGAGATCGCAGTTTGAATCCCGGCTCGTCTGTGTTACATGTCGAAGTGTCCCTGGGTAAGACACTGAACCCCTAATGCCCCCAATAAGCAGGTTAGCGCCTTACATGGCCGCACGGCCGCTATTGGGAAATGTGAAGCACACTGTAAAGCGCTTTGGGAAGTCTTGACTTGAAAAGCGCTATATAAATGCAGATCATTTAATTTCATTTCAAAATATCTACCTAGAAAAGAATAGCTTTGGGAAATTGTTGGAATTTAACTATCAAAATGTATCGTTTACCAAATTGTTCGAATTAGTTATCTGACCCCATTAGCCAAACACAACCCACATTCATCCAACAATTATGCGCGCTCGTTTCTTGAGAGAAAAATGACCAAGAAAGCCGACACACGGGGGGCCGAAGAACTAAGTGTACTCATGAGACGACCGAAGTGACGTTGGAGTGTGTGTGTAGCCCCCTTCTGAAGTCCTGTAGCTTTTTCTTATTGGCCCACGTCTCCCCGCAAGATGGCGTCTCGGCTCCTCCCATGGGTGTGCCAAGGAAGCACCCTGGGCTTCACAATCTCATACACAAGCGCCTTCCCAAAACAACGCCGGGTCGTTCTGCGTCAACAACGTCTGGGTGTGCTGATGTGCTATCAGCGGTACATTCCGTCCTGTAAACAACATCTTCCACCACTTATGCCTGCCCTGAACTTTCACTGCTCATTGAATAAAGGCACAGTCAGTAAATATCTATTGCATTAAACTCAATACATGTAACTTGTAGTCAATCATATTAAATCCTTTATAGTTAAATGAATAAAATCCTTTAGAACTTACAGACCTTGGGGTCCAGGGTGCAATAACGGAAGCAAATGGCTGTTGATTGAGATGTGCCCATGTGTCAAATGATAATGTTAAAACACTTCCTATGTGACATCACTTCCTGTCTGAAAGTATCCTTCAAAGTAAATGAAACAAACTAAATTAACTGTTCCTTGGTGCAGAACAAGAGACTCAAGCTAAATGTAAGTCCTACTGGTTAGCTATACAGTGGCCTCTCTATGTACAAAATTAATTGGGCCCTGGATCGAATTGCCGTCTAGAATTTCTTGTACAGACGCTCCCCTACTTACAAACATTTAAATAACAAACAACTCTCGTGCATCCATTCAATATGGTTGGTGTGAAGTGTGAAAAAGAGGCGAGCCATTTCATTTGAAATTAAAGTGAAATAAGTAAGCTTGATGCGGTTGAGAAAATGGTTTGATCGCTTTTTTTCCGCCACTTTCAACCACGGAGGAGGAAGTTGCCTAACTCTTGAAGCTCATCCTCCAAAAGTAAGTTAAACTTAACTTTATTTATCTTTATGCAGCATATTGTTTCATGAGATGTTTATTTTTGAGTACAAAACAATACAGGTTACTTATACAAACCTTAAACATACTTGTAAAACTTAAACATACATTCCATACAAATCATAGCACTGAAGCAACTTACGAACAAACTCAACGTATCTCGTTCGTAAGTAGGGGAGCGTCTGTTTCTCGAATGAATCTCCCTCATAAGAAATATCTGAAAACTGTTTAATCTGTTCTTGGCCTCCCAAAATCATCCAAGTAAACCCTTAAAAAACTATAAAGCATATCTTTCTGATCACTAGAAATATTTTAATGGTAATTAAACATAAAAACACAGTACCCAGATTTTAGATGACCTACACGGTCTCCCTGTCAGTTTAAGATGTGATTCTGAGTTTCTGTTGGTAACATGAAAAATTTGGCATGGACTTGCCCCCTCATATCGTTCTGATTTAATTGGCCCCTATGTTCAGAGCCTTTGCTCGAAAAATGCTGGTTCACTAGTGATTCCAAGAGCCAAAAGAAATCTGCAGGTTCGAGAGCATTCTCCATTTGGGCCCCGGTGCCGTGGAACTATCTGCACTCTAAGATACGATCTGCAACCTCAGTGGAATTGTTTAAATTGATATGCACACTTTTACTCCTATTTCTTTAAGATGTGGAAATTTTATGGCCTTTTGAGGTGGTCATCTTAAACGTGGGTTAAATCCGGTAATTTGTAACTCGGTGGTTACTTTCATAGTAAAGTGCTACTTTTGGGTGTCAGTAATCTAGCTGTAACATATTGACCTCTTAAACAGAGTAACTAGTAACAGTATTTTTTTTTTCCAGTAACGCTCCAAACACTAAAATTCACAGAACATGGATTTTCTCTCGTATTTTGGAAGATTTTTGCTCAAAGACATCTTGTACAGACGCTCCCCTACTTAAGACCATTCGACTCACGGAATTTCTTCGGGATGTCGAAAAATATCCGGACAATGCTGTAAGTTAGATTTTGTATTGTAAGCACCATTTTCCGAGTACAGGAAATTACTTGTATTGCTTCTTTCCGTTGCGAACAGTGTGTGGCGCTGTGAGAGGTCACCCAGCATCCACCCGGAAGAAAAAAAATCCGCTTTCACTTCCTAGCTTGTGAGTAAACCTTTGATACTGTATCTTTAGTGCGCTAAGAATTTTGACATTTTTATTATTTATTGTTTATTGAGCCGTTTTTTTCTGAAATGAAAGTGGAATAAGAAAGCTTGATGCGGTTGAGAAAATGGTTGGATCGCTGTTTTGTTCCACTTTTTACCATGGAACTCTTGGAGCTCATGTTCCAAAAGTAAGTTAAACTTAACTTTATTTACCTTTATAGAGCATATCATTTTATGACATGTTTATTTTTTAGTACAAAACGATACAGGTCACTTATACAAGCCTTAAAATTACTTATATGAACCTTAAACATACAAAATAAAGCACTGAAGCAACTTACCAACAAATTAAACTACCTTGAATTTCTCGTAACTAGTGTAACTCATACATTGAGGGGTGCAAAATGAATAATGATCTTTTTAGATGCTCTGATGCAAGCACTGATGAGACGTAGAGGCGCCCGGGCGATGAAGATCGGTTAAGACGGATTACTGCAAGCTCAGCAGGGTGCGTAAACGAAGTAGCGTCATTATCGAAGCCTTACCCGTGGGAACGGCCGCCGGCCTGAGTGGCGTCGCCGCCATTGATCAGAACGCCTCGTCGGTCACAACAAAACTGATTTAAGTGCTGACGAGCGGGCGTTGGTGTCACATATCCGTTACCGGGAGAGTGGAAGTGACAACTAATCCTGCAAAGTGACCGATCTCATGCAATCAATTAGCGGCTATTCGAGCCGGCGGCGCGGCGTTTGGTGGTTAACGAATTTGAAACCAGGGAGTGGAGGGAGGGAACGTTTCGGGTGAGTCAAAACTTCATCGCTGTAGGACGATAATGAATGCAGCGTGACTGGAGGACATCTCGACCTTAGGCGGCGGATAATTATGCGCCTGCTGTTGAAAAGAACAATAGAAATGTCATAAAAGTACGTCAAGCTACTGTAACTTTAGGGAAAGAAGCAAGAGGCGATACACGTAATAACATTACTTTATCCCATTAACAGATACAGTCATCGTCTTGCTGTATCATGGTTTACTTGTCACCGTTTCGATACATCACGGATTTTTAGCGTGCATTCTGTTCTTGTCATGATTGCTGATTCAGAGCACCTGCGACTGCTTGATTGGCTTATGAACTCTTTTTAAACCCCCGGCTGTCAAGAGATCCCTGTCAGATCGTTGTGCTAACCGTTGCTCCCAACTCGGCAAGCTCTCACGTTCAGACTCTGTTCCTGCCCTGTTTTTCTGTGCTTGATACCCGTTAACAACCTGTTTACGGACCTGACTCTGCCCCGTTCTGCCTTCCCGATATCTGACCTGTTTTGCCCCTCTACCTGCCTGACTCCCGTTGCCGACCTTGTTTCCGAACTTAACACCGCCTTTGCTCTCCAGTCCCGGCTAACGACTTGTATTTCCTGCCTGTATTCGACCCTCCTGGCTCGACACGGAAGTGCCACTTCCACGTCTCCTGCTACCCTTGTCCGGCGATCCTCGGATCGTGGAAGCAAGCCCCTCTCTCCCTCTTATCAATAAAACTGAGTAAACGAACGCTACTGGGTCCTGTCTCCGTTCCTGCCGGCGTGACAGTTCTGCATCATACAACACACAGCAAATGCTATCACAGGGGCCGGTTGCCGAGGGTTTGGGGCGTGGCTGTCTGTGTGCACGGCTGTGATAAGCTAGTTTATGCTGTCTGTCAAACAGCTGGGCGGGTGAACAAATCAATGTGCCCACCAATATTGTAAAATGTATTTAACAGGGAAGATAAAGGTGTAGGGAAAATAAGCATTTGCATCTGACTACCCCTTTTCGAACATGTTATGTGACATTATTTTGTTGTTGACTCATTGTTTTTGTCCTGTTTTTATTTTAATGTTCGAAATAAAAGTTTTCATTCATTCATTCATTCACCAATAGGAAACTGCGAAGCAGGGTGACAGCTTGTCAAGTACTCACCTTTTCGGGTCCGGGGAGAGACAGAGACGGATTCGGGGAGTCAAAGCAAAAGTGGGGTTGATGGTGCGGCCTACTGCTGTGGCTATGTAACAACTCTCACTAGCCACCCCTGCCGAGCCTGTATCTCACCAACGCCAGATCCATTACTCATAAACGGATGACCTGGAGCTACAACTCTTGGAAAACCGCTACATTAGTGACGTTTGTATTTTAACCATCCCGGAGACATAGCTCAACTTGAAGATCCCCTATTGTAGCATGCAGCTATTCAGCTGATCTCTACATTGCTTTCTTACACTGGGAGGAGAAGCCCTCTAATTTCGTTGTACTTATGTATAATGGCAATAAAAAACATTCCAACTGCTATCCAGTGTTCTGTAATTTTATATGTACAGCTATAGTTAATATTTCGTAACAGATGAATACGACGGCATTTTTGAAGGTGCAGCGATACTTACCATGCATTTTTCATTCATATCAACCTCAATTATGTGTTCTATCTGTGTATTTGTGTTGGAATAATGTACATAAGTTATTCAATTTTACTATCATTTATGTGTGTTATATGTTTGCTTGAAATATTGTGCTTACAAAATAGGATGTTCTCTCAAGCAAAAGTTTTCCACTGCACTCTAGAGAGAACCAATGGTGTGAATAAGTTACAGATTTGACCCGAAAGCCAAGGATATTTTCTTCAGTATAGCTAAAGAGAGTTAATCAGTCACATTTCAAATAACAAGTGTTTGTACAAAAACTGGTTTCAACTGGAAATTTAACCATTAACCATCCCCTAAACCCTTAGTGTTGGAATCACATTGTAAACAGGGCATTCATTTTTCTAAATAAAAGGCCAGGAGAGGTCGACTGCTTTGGAGTGAGTTGGAGAATTGTAACCAAAGCAGTTTTCCATTCACTTTCCTTGCAAGAAAACCATACACAATTCTCTGTGTCTTCTTTTGCATGCAGGTTTTTGTTACAAGTGTTGGGTTGAACCTGACAATTTGCAAATCTGTGATTGTTATTTTGTTACAGTTTTATGTGTTAAGACTGTAAGTAGATTGTGAGGAGATTTCAATAAAGCAATAGGGCTTGAGGGTAACCTTGAGAACAGGTTTCAATTCTTGAGAGTTTTGTAAAGTCCTCTTCTGTTTTCTTTGAAAAGTCAATTAAGCATTTTATGCTTATTTCAAGTGCCTGTAAAATTATAAACCTATGAAAGACTGAAATAAAATGCTGGTCTACTATTGATCCCAAGAGCCAAGAAGAGAAACGCAGGTTTGAGAGCGTTCTCCATTCGGGCCCTGATGTTGTGGAATGCTCTATCGCCTGAGAGTCGATCTGCAACTTTTGACACCGTGGTCCATAATATCTTACTAGACCGGTTGGAAAAATGATTGGTCTCTCAGGAACCGTCCTCTTATGGTTCAGATCCTACCTCTCAGGTAGGACGCACTGTGTTAAATATGGTGAAATTACATCTGAGCCTATTAGTGTTACCTGCGGTGTTCCGCAGGGTTCAGTACTTGGCCCCCTTCTTTTCAGCATTTACATGCTTCCATTAGGTGATTTTATTCGCAAGTATAATATCAGTTTCCATTGCTACGCAGACGACACTCAACTATATCTTTCGATGGAGGAATCTGCCCCATTAAACTCGAAATTTGGAAGCCTGCCTCATTGACATAAAAGAATGGATGTCACTCAACTTCTTGCGCCTTAACTCTGAAAAGACCGAAATGTTAATTATTGGTCCATCTAAATGTAATATCACCGAGAGTGTCACATTTGACCCCAAACTGTTCTTCCAAACGCACGTTAAGAATATTACTGGAACAGTTTTTTTCCAACTTCGCAACATTGCTAAAATTCACCCTATGCTGTCTCAGTCCGATGTGGACATTGTAATTCATGCGTTTGTTACCTCCCGTTTCGATTACTGTAATGCACTACTCTCCGGTCTCCCGAAGTCCAAAATCAAGAGCCCGCAGCTGGTACAAATTGCTGCAGCGAGGTTTTTAACTAAACCAAGAAAGTTTGATCACATTACCCTAATTTAAGCTAAAACCTGCATTGGCTCCCTGCTTAAGATGTGATTTTAAGGTTGTTTTGGTAGGATACAAATCATGCATGGACTTTCAGATTTAATTTCCCCCTATGTTCCGACCTGGGGCCTCCGTTTTGAAAATCCTGGTCTGCTAGTGATTCCAAGAGCCAAGAAGAAATCGGCAGGTACGATAGCCTTCTCCATTTGGGCCCCGGTGTTGTGGAATGCCCTCCCCCCTGAGATTCTAACTGCAACCTCAGTAGAACTGTTTAAATCTAGGCTTAAAACACACTTCTATTACATAGTTTATAAAAAGACCTATATTTCCTATATACCTACCTAATATTCTCTCATAGTCTGGTCCATAGTCTGGTCATCCTGGAAGGGGGATCACCTCATGTTCAAGGTTTCTTCATTTTCCTCATGCTGAGGTTTTTGAGTTCTTCCTTGCCCTCATGTAGGTTTTAGATCATGGTTTGCTGCAATAATAGTCCGCGGTTTGCAATAATCTGTGGTCTGTGCACCCCTTTGAGATTCCTTGTGATGAAGGGCTATACAAATACTCATGGCTTGACATAACAATAGTAAAATAAACTAGTAAGAGAGCATGCAAATTACGATGGCCGAAATAGCACTGATTATGACTATTAGCATTTATCGCAAGTAACGAGTGGGGGTTGAACCATTTCAGCTTAAGGGGGTCACACTCGACTGATTGCATGCAGCAAAGTCCAATTCAAATGATTCCCCGGGGCAGTTATAGTTTATATAAGGGTGTAATCTCTGTAAACAACCACTTTTTTGTGTGTGTTTTTTAAATTAGATTTGTGATTACTGGAAAGGATCCAGATGCTGGCTGCGAGGCTTTATTGCCATTCGCTTAAACCGCCGAGAAGAAAGCAACTGTCGGGCAAATTAATTTGTCACGAAAAACACGGGGAAAAAAGTAAATAAACAGGAAAACCTGTCTTTGGATTGGAGAAGGGGACTTGTTAGCCTTGCGCAGCCGGTCAGATTCCAGCGAGCACCGTTTTGGCATCGCATCTGCAAGGCAAGGCAAATAGGATTTGGGCTGCGGAAGTATTTTCAGATTAAAAGCTGTGCAACACAAATCGAGATTTGCACCGTAATAAAAACAGGATTATAGATTTGGGCGGTGGGGGAAGCTTTTAGCGTAACATCAGCTTTGGAGTCTTTATTTAGTGAAACAATGCAACGTCCTGAAAGTTCTCTTAAACTTGAGAGTGTCATTACGGTATATTTTCACGAGGTTATCTATTTTTATCAAACTGCTTTTTAAAACTACTTGAGCTACTTCTTTCAGTACGATTGACCTGTCTGTCAAGGTTGCCATGGCGCCCAATTGGCCCCGCCTGTGTGCGCCAGCTGTGGCTCATTGACAGATTGGGTTCCCTTCTATTTAACTCTGTACTCTCACTCTTCCTTTATCAGTATGTCAACGAACCTCTGCACCCGCAAGACGTGGGTTTAGACTCTGCCCGGTTTCTTGCTAGTGTTTCCTGTCCGGTATTGTTCCCGTCTATTTTGTCCTGTTTGATATTGATCTCCAATTTTGTTCCTGTCTAGTTGGTCCTGTTTAATTTCGATATCCAGTTTTTACATCAATCCTGTCTGTCCCGTCCTGTCCAGTGTCAAACCCATCTGTCCGATATCTGCTCGGGCAATTGGGATCAATCTCGTCGGCCTACGGCTTCCTGTCATTCCACGCTAGACTGCTGCCTAACGTGCATGATTCCCCATTCCGCATAAAAAAAAAGGCTTGTGTGAGAAACGTCAAGCATTTGGGTTGTCCTCCTGTTCCGGTTCATGACATCAGTAACGTTTTTAAAAGAAAATCAATTTTTGTTCAACAATATAGATTGATTACCGAATGGAAAAGTCAATTACTGTTAAACATTGGTAGAAATAAGCAAACGTAAATTGCATGTTGTGTCACCGTTGTTTAAACTTCGGTGCTTCTTCTAAAATGCTCTAAACATGGGTACATGCGGACAAAAACGTATGTGGCCATATCTCCAAAAACTTGATCTGCAACTTTGTCATGTCCTGCACGGTTGTCATGGCGCCCAGCTGGCCCCGCCCCTTGACACCGACTGAGACGCATTGAACTGATTGCCTTTAAACCTGTTTTGTTTTGTCTTTGGTCCGTTTGTGTGTTGGACAACTTTTATTTCCTAATTAAAGTGACAGATCGTCTACGCCTAGGAGTTCCGACTTCCTGCTTCCCGGTCCGTTTCCTGACAAACTTAAGTGGAACTGTTTAAATGTAGGCTTAAAACACACTTATATTCTTAAGCTTATGAATGACCTATATTTCTAGTTGATGATATCCGTGTATTAATTGTTGTTGCCTGGTCACCCTGGAAGGGGGATGACCTCATGTGCGGTCCCTTCTCAAGGTTTCTTCATTTTCCTCACGTTGGAATTTTTTTGTTTTTCCTTGCCCTAATGTAGGTTTCAGATCAGGGGATGGTGTAATGATAGTCTGTAGTTTGCAATAGTCTGTAGTCTGTGCAGCCCTTTGAGACTCCTTGTGATTAAGGGTGTCACAAATAAACATGACTTGACTTGACCAGTGTGATTTTATGATTTAGAACATCAGATTCACAAAAGTGATTCTGAGTCTGCTTCGTTGGCGCCAACAGCCGGGGACGCTGATTGGCTGCTTCCTCTTTTTTAAACCCCTGCCTTCCTGACAACACTCGTTGGATCGTTTTGCAAACCTATGCTATACGCTAGGGCTAGGCAAACTTTTGTGACTCCTGACTCTATCCTGCCCTGTTGTTCTGTCTGATTCCCGTTGCCAACCTTTTTCCTGGACCCGTTTATGTTTTTGCTCCTTCGTCCCGGTCATCGACCTGTTTTTCTTTGCTCTCGACTTTGCCTGCGCTCGACACGGAAGGGCCACTTCCGCGTTCCCAGCAATCTGCTACCCGTGACCGACCATCCCCGGATCGTGGGTGCAAGTCCTTTCCTCCTTCTTAATAAAAACTGAGTAAAACGAACGCGATTGGGTCCCGTCTCCGTTCCTGGTACGTGACACAATATAATATAGAAATGATAACTTGTGAAAAACACACTAAAAAAGAAACCTCCACATGCAACATCTGTGAGCAAATCCAAAGTAATATTCCTTCGATCTGATTCTCCCTCGCTCTCCAAGTCCCCCACTCCCCCTGCATAACGAATCCCTGCCGGGTCCACAAACACTCATGAAGATTTTGGGGGCTTTGAGCCAAGCAAGCCGGGGTAATTATCTCGAGCTTGCCGGGCATTTAATGAGCTTCAGCATGATTTATGTTGCCGTATGCACGGAAAATAGAATCGCGGGGCCGGCATATTGGCCCCGTAAGTGATTAATTCCGCAGAGCAATTTTGGCCTGGATACGTTTCAATATCATATCGACAGCGCCGTGATTACACGGTGAGTTATTTTGTTCTGTCGGTGAGAGGGCTTCAAGGTGAAAAGTTAGCTGGCATTATTTTGTGGATCAACAAGCCTCCCCCTGCCATTTGTAGTCCATTTCAAAACGAGCTGATATAATCTACTGTCCTAATTGGACATTTACACCTCGCCATTTTACATTCCTCTTCTATCTACCAATGGAGCTAAAACTGGTAATTGTGATTCCTGTTTGAGTCATATCGGGTGCTAACATCAGCACTGAATATATCACTCACTGCTATTGACAAAGTCAAGTAATTTTAATTTGTATAGCCCTTAATCACAAAGAGTCTCAAAGGGCTTCACAGGTTATTACACAGACTATTTTTTCAGACTACTATTACACCATCCCCTGATCTGGAACCAACATGAGGCATGCCCATCCCGACAGAATTGATGTCATTGTTGGTAACCGGTACTTTAATTATCTGCGCGGACTAGATTTGTTAAATGAATCTGATTCATTGACTAGAACCAGGGGAAATAAAAGAACATCATTGGCTATAGTAACATCAAAGATGCATACAAATGCATACACCTGGATTGATCCGACCATCTCTAAATATACCCTCCAGTTGTCATGATTACTCATTGATTTCACCTGTGCCCGCTCATTTGATTGGCTCCCTGTCCCTTTTTAAGCCCGGTCCTGTCACTCTCCTTTTGTCAGTCCGTCTGCGAACCTCTGTTGATACAAGGCAAGCCTTTTTGACCCTGACTCCCGCCGGTTCCGTTTTTGCTCTCGTTTTTCCACCTGTCCATTCCTGTTCTCCCCATTTGTCCCCGGGTACGACCCATTTTCAATTCCGACCACGTCTGCTCTGCCGTTCCGGCTTACGACCAGTTTTTGATCCCGACCACGTTTTGCTCTCCTGTATCGGCTATCGACCTGTTTTTCCGTCCATGACACCGGCATCTCCCGCTATGGAAGATCCACTTCCGTATTTGGATCGCGATCCGATTGTGAGAGCAGCTGGCTTCCCGTGTCCAGCAAGCACCGGATAGCTGGCGCTGCCCTTCCTCTCTCTATCTCAACAAACTTGTGAGAAACGTTACATGATTGGGTCTACCCTTTGTTCTGGATGTGACACCAGTAGCGGAAAACAAAACCTGTGACAAGAATTTTTTAATCCCTCAATTATTGCGGTTAACGGGGACTAGAACCCCAGCAAAATGCGAAAATGCAAAGTAGCCCCATTTTAATATGCACTCTGCTGTCCCCTGCTCGCAGCAATAGTCAACTGGGGATAATGGCTCACAGCCGCATATGGGACAAATTTGCTCTGTCACCCCCAACTGGGTACAGTGGATCATGGCTAAAACAAATTGATTTTAAGGCGGACTAGAATGGCACGCCTTCTGACAAAAATTGATCCGGCGGTCCATGCTCACAGCAACATGGGATTGGGAATAATGGAATGCAGCCACACGATTGCACTTCGTTTCAGAACGAAATACATTAATGATTATTGCCCTAATTGTCAATTGGTTACAGCCATATGCCTATGCGAGAGTAACAATTACTGTGCTTTTTGCACATTTCTTTATTATCTTGTCAAGAACCGGAACAAGATCAGGATCCAAATGCGTGACGTTTCTCACACAAGCCTTTATTTTACAGGAAATGGGGAGTAATGCACGTTAGGCAGCGGTCTGGCATGGAAAGACAGGAAGCCAGAGGCCGACGAGATCGATACAAATTGCCCGAGCAGATATCGGACAGATGAGGTCGATACAGGACAGGACAGGACAGGACAGGACAGGACCGACAGGATTGATATTGAAATAGGATATCGAAATTAAACAGGACAAACGAGACAGGAACAAGAAATGAAGAAAATAAACGGGAACAATACCGTACAGGAAATACCAACAGGAAACAGGACCGAGTCAGAACCCACGTCTTGCGGGGTAGAGGTTCGTTGACGGACTGTCAAAGGAAGAGTGAGAGCACTGAGCTTAAATAGACAGAAAACCAATCTGTCAAGGAGTCGCAGCTGGCGCCACACGGGCTGGGCTAATTGGGCGCCATGGCAACCGTGATATATCTCAAACTCGTTACCATTATCTTTTTGCTTTTCCCTTTAGCATCATTGCAAGTGTCACGACCCATAATGAAATGAAATGATCTGCATTTTTATAGCGCTTTTCAAGTCAATGACATCCCAAAGCGCTTTACAGTGTGCTTCACATTTCCCAATAGTGGCCTTGTATTGCAGCCATGTAAGACGCTAACCTGCTTATTGGGGGTATTAGGGGTTCAGTGTCTTACCCAAGGACACTTCGACATGTAACACGGACAAGCCGGGATTCGCACTGGGATCCCTTGATCCCAAGACGAGCGCTCTACCTCCTGAGCTACTGCCGCCCCCATAGAAAAACATGATAAATTTGATACACCAGATTCTGTACTGAACGAGAGAGATAGGGAGCATTGTAGGAAGTAGTTCAGCATATCGGCAACTTTATGATGCCTTGATGCAAACTAATGAGGGACGTAGTTGTAGAGATGTAGTTGACCAATTACACAGAGATTCTTAGAGATGTAACTAGTATGATACAGCAAAACTGCAAACTTTGGATTTCGTTAAATTTTGCCCATGTATGATAATTTATCAAGTAGGTGCTCTCCCGCTCACAGCAATATGGGATTGGGGATAATGGATTGTGGCCACACGAGTGCAGTTCACTTTTTAGTGGACAGAACGTGAAAAAAGAGCCATCGAGCCCAACAAAAATAAGCAATCAGGGATAAATGAATCACGGAATATTTTTCAACCCACGGTGCAGTGAGCAAAGCAGTGTGGGATTATTTATTTGTAAACAATGTTCACTGTCTTGTTATCAATGACAATAAAGACAATTCTATTGTATTTTATCTCACAGTTTTTATTCTAGTCAGGATTTGTGACTTTCAGGAGCCCAAAAATCCCAGCCCGCCTGGAGGTCCCGTTTCCCACTGGTATTAGCGTTCGCAATCCTCAATCTAGCTGTTGATGAAGCTGGTTTCCTCAGGGGAATGATGGATTATCTGGGGTCCGGTCTGCTCCTTTTGCTTTCTCAATTTATACAGCAACAAGTCTATCTGCGGATCAGTTAATAACATGGCACCGCACTCTAAATTCGCTTTCCTCCCCCCCAGCCAGATTTTTTGCTCTATTTCAATTAGACTCGCGGTCTTTGACCCTCAGATTTTGAAGGGAAAAATAAATAAATAAATCTTCTCTCTGATAATCCCAGCAAACAAGTCTTTTTATAACAGACTGGGGTTTTGTTGCTGCATTTTTGTGGCGGCCTCACATGGAGGCCAAATGGGAAATTGTGTTAAGTTGTTGTGTGTGTGTGTGTTTTTCTTTGTTTGAATGTTTGGAAATTTCCACCATCTTTTCCCTCCAGGCTGAAATGTTAAAAAAAACAACGGATTTTGTCTTCGCCAGGGCTCTCCATCCCATTGGAACGGAATTTACTTTCAAGTATTGTATGATTAAATAGAAATAAAGAACGCTTGTTTAAATCTGTCGACTGATGTAAAGAAACAAATCAGGTTGTGTTCTTTTAAGTGCCAATTTGGTAAGAGATGTTTTTCTGCCCTATGAAATCCATCTCTAATCTGCATATTTGCTACTTTTTGTCACAGTTACCATGGCGCCCAATTGGACCCGCCCATGTGGCGCCAGCTGCGGCTTGTTGACGGATTGACTCCCTGTCAGTATTTAAACTCTGTCCTGTCATTCCCCTTTTGCCAGTCCGTCTGCAATCTTGTTTTTGCACGGCAAGCCCTTCTTCGCCTATCCCGTGTTTTTGCTCCTGATTGTCTCCCGCTACGATCTCGACCACGTCTACTCTCCTGTCCCGAATCACGGCCTGTTTTGGATCTCGACCACGTCTGTTCACCCGTCCCAAATAACGATCCGTTTTTTGATCTCGACCACGTCTACTCTCCTCTCCTGGCTTTGGACTTATTTCGGATCCCGATCACGTTTTTGCTCTTCTATCCCGGCTACAGACCCGCTTTTTCCATTCCCGACACCGCCACCGCTCGCTACGAAAGTGCCACTTCCGTGTTCAGAGCGACCTGCTCCCCGCGACCAGCGATCACCAGATCGTGTGTGTGCACTCCTTCCCCTTCTTACCATTAAAACTGTGAGAAACATTACGCGAGTGGGTCCTGTCTCCGTTCGGGTCCTGACACTTTTACTGGAAAAATGTCTAGTAACCAAAAATTGCTTAATTTTTGAAATCGCTGCCAATTGAGCGCCATGGCAACCGTGGCAGCAACCCTACTCAGGATAAGCAGATAATGGATGGATGGATGAACTGAAGTGGACAAAAAAAATAACCGATGCTAACTTTTAGTCATAGACTATTGACAAATACCCCCAGAAAAGGATGTCCAGTTTTGGTGATGGACTTATGAATGACAAAGTGAAGGACAGGTGATGGACAAATGACTGAAAAAACTAATGTCCAATATTGCTGACAGACCGACGTTTGGTGTACATATGTCACGTTTGGGTCACAAACTGACATATGTACAAAAATTGACAGATGTTTGATTTTAGTTATTGGTAAAACAAACAAAAAAAAGTCTGAATTTGGTGACAAACATGGGATTAACCTATTTTGGATATTTTTTATTTTTAACGTCCAATATTTGTGTCAGGCTGATCATTGGTGGACCTAAAAACATTGACAGAGTTCAAACTGGGTCAGAGAACAACAATTAATTGTCATAAACCAGAACAGGATCAGGACCCAAACGCGTCACGTTCTCACACAAGTCTTTTATTGTACGGGAAATGGGGAGTCATGCACGTTAGGCAGCGGTCTGGCGTGGAAAGACAGGAAGCCAGACACCGACACAAATTGCCCGAGCATATATCGGACACATTGGGTCGATACCGGACAGGACGGGACTAATGGGATTGATATTGAAACATCAAGATAGATTGGATATCGAAATTAAACAGGACAAACTAGACGGGAACGAAAACTGGACAGAATAATAAACAGGACAAAAATAGACAGGAACTAAACTGAAAACCGATATTAAACAGGACAAAATAAACAGGAACAATACTGTACAGGAAATACCAACAGGGAACAGGACCGAGTCAGAACCCACGCCTTGCGGGACAGAGCTTCGTTGACGGGCTGACAAAGGAAAAATGGGAGCACTGAGCTTAAATAGAGGGAAAGCCAATCTGTAAATGAGCCGCAGCTGGCGCCACACGGGCGGAGCCAATTGGGCGCCATGGCAACAATGACATTCATAGATCCGAAAAAGTTGACAATTGTCCGATTTTGGTGATAGACAGAAGATTGTTAGGGTATCCATGTATCACAAGCAGAGCAAATAAGGCGGCTGAAACCAAAACAGCAAGCGACTGTTAAGTCGATATTCCTGATAGCATAGCGGTATAATTTCTTCTGGATTATGTAAATTTATCTCAAAAGTCAGCAGAAAAGGGTCTCAATTATTATATGCAATATTTATGGCATCAAGGTGTCCAAAGATGCTAACCTTGTAAGTGTGGATGCAAAATGTTGGCGATCTATAAGGAAGACAGAAACCCCGTACGAACTGAACATCGAAAAGGATTCAAATTTTAGAGAGATACTGGTATATAGAGGATATACAATAAGTGATCCAGTATATCAAATTTATGAAACGAGTGGTGTCATGTCCATTTCTTCTGGATCTCCATTGAGGAACATATGGAAATGACATCACGAGTGTCATAAATTTGATATACCGGATCACCAATTGCATACCCTATCCATCCCCTGATTTACTATTTTCACATTAATTATGAAACGACATCTTCGCTTGTATTTTTTATTGTCATATGCTAATCAGGGCGGAGTGATGTATTAAAAAAAATGCAGCCACAGTAACTTACAAAATTCTCACCAGTGTCAGGACCAGAACGGAGACAGGACCCACTTGCATTACATTTTTCTCAGTTTTATTGGAAGAAAGGAAAGGGTCGCCCCCACGATCCGGTGATCGCTGGGTGCGGGAAGCAGGTCGCTCTGAACGCGGAGGGGGACTTCCGTGGCGAGCGTTGGCGGTAACGGAAAAACGGGTCAGTAGCCGGGACAGGAGAGCAAAACCGTGGTCGGAAGCGAGTCGTAAGCCAGGAAAGAAGAGTAGATGTGGTCAAGGACAAAAAAGGTCGAGAGCCAGGACGGGAGAGTACACGTGATCAGGATCCAAAACGGGTCGAAACTGGGGGACGGACAGGAGCAAAAAACAGGTTGGAGTCAGGGTCGAAAAAAAGGCTTGCCTAGTGTAAACTGAGGTTTTCAGACGGACCGACAACACGGAACGAATAGGAGTGGGTTCAAGTAGGGACAGAAAGCCAATCAGAGTCCGAGGCAGTTGGCGCCAAAGGAGCGGGCACAGGTGAAGCATATCGGTAATCATTGCAACCAGTCAATGTAGACAGCTTTTGTAGCTCAGTAGCCTAGATGGTAAGGCGCCCGCTTTGAGACTGGGAGATCGGGGTTCGCGTCCCGGTCGAGTCATTCCCAAGACTTAAAAAGTGGTCGGCGGCGCCCTCTGTTGGCTGCGGCTGCATCGGCTCGCTACAACGGGTCAGGTGCAATCGACATTTCGTTCTGTGTACATTGTTACACAGAATGACAATACAAGGAAATTATTATTATTATTATTATTATTATTATAATAATTATTATTATTATTAGAGTGGTTCTAATTCCAACATAAACAAATTAGACATTAAATACTTGGATCCACTTCCTACGCCAATCCCCAACTACGAAGTGACCAACGTCACATCAGATAAAGTTAATGGCCAGAAGTTCATGATACCATATTTTCTCGCTGACAACTAACCGACACAACAACTGCATAAACTTCAATTTCAAAATAATAAAACACTTACTGGAGATCAAGTCACATTGTTCCGGGTCCAGTCAATCCTCTGCGGGTGGAGTTGGTCGTCAGGGCGCCCGCATGCCTTTATCCATCTCAAACATTTGTCCAAATTAGTTTTGGGCCAAGGAAAAGGGACAAACCTCACCCCTGCTAATTGTTCTGGACACCTCTGATCTAGATTACAAGTGTCCCAGACACATTGTTGAACCATTTTTATACAAAACACTGTACAAACGTGTGGATCACATGTGCATTGTTTGAGATAAATATACAGCCATGGCAGCCATTGGCTGTCGTCACGTTCTTGTTGGCAAAAAACAAGCCTTGTCGGATTAGTTGACAAATAATGGAGAAAAATCAACAGCTGTTCAATTTCGATAACGGACTGACAATTGGCTTACTTCGAAAAAAATTGATGAATGTGAAATTTTGCTCTCTGAATGACGACGGACAAATCTCCTAAATAAACAGTACATCATTTTGATGATGAACAGACAAATAAATAAACAAAAGAGAGTTGTGTCAGGACCAGAACGGAAACAGGACGCAACAGCGTTATGTTTCTCACAAGTTTTATTGAAAGACGCAGGAAGCAAGTCGCTCTCGTACTCAGATTGTGATCCGAACACAGAAGTGGATCTTCTGTAGCGAGCGATGGCGGTGTCAGGGACGGAAAAATGGGTCGGTAGCCGGGACTGGGAGAGCAAAGCGTGGTCGGGGTCGGAAACGAGTCGTAAGCCAGAACGGGAGAGTAGACGTATTCGGGGACGAAAAGAGGCCGTAAGCCGGGACGGGAGAGCAGATCAAAACGGGTCGTAGCCAGAGACAGGCGGGAGCAAAAACGGGACAGGTGGGAGTCAGGGTTGAAAAAAGCTTGCCTAGTATCCACTGAGGTTCGCAGACGGACTGACAACGAGGGACTGACAGGACAGGGCTCAAATAGTGACAGGGAGCCAATAAGAACCCGCGGCGGTTGGCGCCAAATGAGCGGGCACAGGTGCATCACATCAGTAATCATGACAATTTGGGCAATTTTGGTTGCAGGCAATTTAAAAATGTAAAAATAACTGAAGAAATTGAGATATTTTAAGTTTTAGTCACAGACTGATGATTCCAACAAACTGTTCGGATGCCCACGTCCAAAGTGCGAACAAGATCTTAAAATCATTGTTATTAAAAAAGTGCGGTCCAGAAGCTGAAATGAAACTGAATTTGTTGCTGCACGGTGGATTTTCCACTATACAATAAGTCTCTTTTAAAAGTGGTTCAAGCAGGTATTAACTAACACTGATGTGATAACACTCAAGGACCCATATGGCTACAAAATAAATCTCAAATTACGAAGTCAAAACTAGAACAAATGATGGACCCAATTGCGTAACGTTACTCACAAGTTTATTTAAATATAGAGGAAAGGTCGCGCCTCTCGCGCAGGAACCAAGCCACTCACGGGATCGGAGCGTGTTCCGAATGCGGAAGTAGATCTTTCGGAGCGGGAGTTTGTAGCGTAGTTAAACGGAAAAACAGGTCGTTAGCCGGGACAGGATGTCTGAAGGTGGTCAGGGTAAAAAAACTGGTCGTTAACTGGGACGGGAGATCAAAACGTGGCCGAAAAAACGGGTCGTAGCAGACAAACGGGGAAAACAGGAACAATCGAGTGGAAAACGGGTGACAAAACAGTACTGACGGGAGTCAGAAAGGCTTGCCTTTTGAAAACAGAGGTTCGCTGACGGACTGACGACGGACGAGTAAAAGGAATAACCTTAAGTAGGACGGGGAACACATCAGGTAGCCAGCAGCAGCTGGTGCCAAACAGTCGGGCACAGATGAATATAATGAGTCATCATGACAAGAAGTTAGAAAATCATTTTATCACCTACCAAAAAAAACCTGAAAATAAAATGGAAAAGTTGAAAGAATTCTCTAAAACCAATTACAGTGGGATTTTTTTGCAAAACGTTATGTCGACATGGGTTTTTGAGACGGGCAGCACGGCGGCGCGGTGGTTAGCGCTTGTGCGGCACAGTTCTGAGGTCATGAGATCGAACCTCCTGTGTGGAGTTTGCATGTTCTCAGCGAGCTTGCGTGAGTTTCCTCCAGGCACTCCAGTTTCCTTCCACATTCCAAAAACATACATGTCAGGTGAATTGGCCGGTCCAAATTGTCCCTAGGTGTGAATGAGCGAGCAAATTGTCTGTCCTTGTGCGCCCTGCGTAATGCTGGCAACCAGTTCAGGGTGACCCCTGCCCACTGCCCGAAGATAGCTGGGATGGGCTCCAGCACCCCCGCGACCCTATTGAGGATAAGCGGTGCAGATAATGGATGGGTTATTTAAGCACCGGTAGAGTAGTAGCAGGGAGACTGTTTAGCCAATCAAAATGCAGAACACAATATAAAATCGTGAAGTAGCGAAACGCATTAAAGCAAACGTTCCAATCTTCAACTGCCCTCATGTCTTTTAATCCAAAGATCAATGTCAAATCAAATCCCCGAAGAGTTGCTTCCACTTCACTTTACTGTATCACTAATGAAGACAGTTTGATCAAACGGATAAATAAATAAAGCGATTGAATTCCCATCTCGGCAAAGAGATCCAGCAAGCTGTATTTTCTCTATTTTCTCTTTACAAGTCTTTTTAATGAATAGACATCCCGTCCTCTGGCTCTCCTTTGAAAAGAGGAAAGCGTTGCGCTAGCAGGGAGTCGGGTTAGCGGACGGGGGGGTTGCTAAGGACATTGTAATTAGCTCTCGAGTGCGGAGGGTGTCGGCCGCAGTCAACGGTATCGGCCGGAACCATTTGCTCGCCGTCACCTCTCCAGTTGATGTCGGACGCTCGGCTGTCACCTGGCCGTCCCCGACGGGGCTTCATAACCCCGTTTCGGAACGCCACTCACTCGTCGCCCGTCAATGTGAAGTCAATGTCGAAGTCAAACGTAATGGAAAGGAACCGTGACAGTAATGGTGTTTGTTCGCTTGGCAAGTGCGATGAGGGAGATCAGCTCGGCGTTATAAATAAGGTTGTATACTTTGAAGGCACTGAACTGCTGAGCTTAGAGCAAAGTGGTGGAGCGTTGTATCAGATAATACAGTAAGACAGTCTGACTGGAAAAATGCCGGTACAGTGCAACCTCGGTTCTGGACCATAATCCGTTCCAGAACCCTGTTCGAAAACCGATTTGTTCGATCACCGAAATCATTTTTCCCATTAAAAATAATGTAAATCGTTTTAATCCGTTCCAACACCCTGAATGTTTACCCTGAATGTTAAACGTAAATCTTGAATGAATGAATGAATGAATGAATGAATCTTCCGTACGAAAGATTACGCTAACATGAACGTGTAAAAATAAAAAAATCAGGTCGTTTACAAGTCATTTAGCACCCGCGTCTCCACAACAAGTGGTGAGCGGTTCATTGGAAAGGGGGCTCCGTTCCAACACCCTGAATGTTGGGCTCCGTTCCAACACCCTGAATGTTTAACTTGAACGTTTAACGTAAACAAAACTAACCCAGGCTAATCGTACGTTCGCGTTAACGTAATCTTCCGTACGAAAGATTACGATAACAGGAACGTGTAAAAATGAAAAATAAAAAACGATAAAGAAAAGAATAATGAATAGGATTTCTTACCTTTGTGGTGGTCAGCAGAAGGCGCAGGTGGACGGTGGGGTATTCCCTAGCAAGATCAGCACACCTTCTTCATATTTTGCTATTATTACTTTCTTAAATGCAATAGTTGTACGCACTACTCTTCTTTTTTCACCTGTAGCAACTTTGCCGCTTGCACCGACTTTCTTCGGAGGCATAATTAGGGACTAAAACAATTGGTACACCTGTATTAAAAGTAAAAGCAAAACAAAACACGTCCGCACGCGATAACAGTTGGTCACAAAAAGAGCGATCTACACCCGTACGCCGCTCAGCATCGCACCCTAGCGTACGCTTTCACGCATTACCAGCGTTCGAACTCCGATTTTTGACCGAACAGCGAAGCAAGAATTTCTCAAAATTTTTGATCGGACTCCGATTTGTTCGAACTGAAAGGAGTATTCCGATGACCATTCGAGTTAGGTTTAATCTATTAAACTCACTTTATTGTCATGATTACTGATGCTCCGTTGGCACCAACTGCCTCGGAAGCTCATTGGCGGTTTATCTCTTTTTAAACTCCCGTCTTCTTGTTGCCGGTTGTCAGTCCGTCTCCGAACCTCAGCCCACGCTAGGCAAGCCCTTTTCGACCCTGACTCTATCCTGTCAAACGTAATGGAAAGGAACTGTGACAGTAATGGTGTTTGTTCGCTTGGCAAGTGCGATGAGGGAGATCAGCTCGGCGTTATAAATAAGGTTGTATTCTTTGAAGGCACTGAACTGCTGAGCTTCGTGCAAAGTGGTGGACCGTTGTATCGGAAAATACAGTAAGACGAAGTGGGTCTTGAAGAGTTTTTTGTAATGTTACATTTTGTGCAACAATTGCTACATTAAACCCACGGGATGTGACATTAACCCGTTCTGAGGTGGGATCTCAAAGTTAAATTGGCGTATAGTGGGTGATAGAAACCTACCGTAAATTCCGGACTATAGAGCGTACCTGATTATAAGCCGCACCCACCATATTTTAAGAGGAAAACCGATTTTGTACTGCACCTGTATATAAGCCGCATGCGCCCACATTAAAACATGTAACACAATCACAAATTTAGCCCAAACCCGGCTTTAAGTCCCGCGATGGTAACTGATTATAAAGTAGACAGTCCAAAAACCACAGCCGGCAAAATGAACTGAAAACGATACCGGTACTTAATGTTTGATGCAGACCTGCACAGTCTGGGTACCCGTTGAAACTAATGCAAGGAAAAAAAGTCTATATTTCCAAAGGTAAGGGTGAGAAAAATATATATCCACTATTGTCCGCCGCGACAACAGGTCTCACTCACCTTTACCCCACTTCCCGTCAGCCCGCGTTTGCTCCGCCCCTCTTTTTTAATTTGCAAAACATATCAGAATAAGTGTCTCAAATAAATACATTACAAAAATATACAGGTGCAAATACATATTATACATCGGTTACACATAATTACAAAGTAAGACGGTACACCGAGAGAGTTTTCAAAGCTTTAATTATATTATTATAACTTCCATCCCAAACCGTGCCTGTGAAGGGTAGCAAAACGCTACTAGGAACACGCTCGCAACATAGTAAACGGGTCTGTTAAATAAAACATACCGTACTTGCAGAGACCACGGTAAACCGTCCTCATCTTCCTCCCTATAATTGACGTCATCAAAGTAGTCTTCCCCAGTAGGGGAAAGAGACTTTGTCATATAGACGTCGTCCCACGCTCCCTTATTCAAAAATACGCTCGCAAAGTGAAGTTTACGCGCAGTAGCTCTGTTTCCTTCTTTATCGGAGTGCTCGTTTGCTTTTAGCTTGAAAGCTACGTCATGTGCCTTTCTATTTGCAATTTGCATGATGAGGATATGTCTACTCTAATTTAATTTGTGCACAAGCTAAGAAGTTGCAGTCTTCCTTGGCGCATATATTCCACCGGTCTAAATCTTACCTTTTGTACTCGAGCGCCGCTGGCGGCTGTTAGAAAGATTACATTAATTGGCCGCATCACTGAATAAGCCGCAGGGTTGAAGGTTTGGGAAAAAAGTAGCGGCTTATAGTCCGAAATTTACAGTATATGAATTTTTTCCGAACCCCCTGGTATCCCAGATAAAAACATAAAATAACTAGAATGGCTGTACGCCTCTTCAGTATTACTCGCATTGAGACGCGTAACCATTTTGGGTCATTCACCTCTAGAGTGACCTGATTGTTTGTGAAAGATCCAGCCAAACTTCAGGCCTGGGAGAGTAGAATGTCTGTCGGGATATTCTCTTATTACCTACATTAGATTTGATGTTGATTTCTGTGTATTATCTGTTGATTCCCTTCCAATATCTATTGCAGCCTCGTCATTCAAAAAGGGGGATTACCTGATGTGCTGCCCCTTGTCAATTTTCATTTTCCTCATTGTGAGGTTTTTGAGGTTTTCCTTTCCTTCATGTAGGTTTTAGATCAGGGGATTGTGTAGTAGTTTCTACAGCCCTTTGAGACTTCTTGGGGCTATACAAATAAATATGTCTTGTCTTGTCTTAAGACAGTGAGTCTGACTGGAAAAATGCCGTTATTCCGATGACCGGTGGGACTTCCGTGGCAAGCGATGGCGGTTTCGGGAACGGAAAAAAAACGGGGCAGTAGCCGGGACAGGAGAGTCGGGTCGGAAACGAGTCGAAAGCCAGGAGAGAAGAGTAGACGTGGTCAGGATCAAAAAACATGTCGGAGCCAGGAAACAGACGGGAGCAAAAACAGGTGGGAGTCAGGGTCAAAAAAGCTTGCCTAGAGTACACCGAGGTTCACAGACGAACTGACAACAGGTGACAGAAATGAGTGGGTTTAAATACGGACAGAAAGCCAATCAGAGTCCGAGGCAGTTGGCACCACAGACGCGGGCACAGTTGCATCACATCAGTATTCATGACATAGATATATAGCTATAACACAACCACCTGTCTGTTCTTCTCTATTCAAATGACTGAAGTACTGCTCAGGAAATTTCCAATTATTCGACATACAATTTATTTTTCAAGTTATGTAAATGTTTCTCTTGCAACTAGGCATTTTTACTATAGAGTAACTCAGTTTCTAACTCAATTAGTCTTTGGAAGAAGTAGAGTAATAATAACAATTTTTTTAAAGTAACATGCCCATCACTGATAGATAGATAGATAGATAGATAGATAGATAGATAGATAGATAGATAGATAGATAGATAGATAGATAGATAGATAGATAGATAGATAGATAGATAGATAGATAGATAGATAGATAGATAGATAGATAGATAGATAGATAGATAGATAGATAGATACTTTATTCATCCCCGGAGGGAAATTCACATTTCCAGCAGCATCCCTGAGCTGAGAACAATACAATAATAAAGCAAAAAGAATACAATATACAAATACCCAGTGTGACGTGCAAATGCCCACTGTAGCGTGTTGCATAGAATATCTAAATAAAGCTACACAGAATACATATTGCAATCAAATTCGGTAATATGCAATGTAGGCGGTGTGGTTTAATGTGGGCTTTTACTCTGCCGGGTTGAGTTAAAGAGCCTCATGGCATGAGGAAGAAAATATCTATAAACTAAGCTCATCCAACTACTCATTTAAAATGATGTTACAAATATGGATCCGTGACCCATTTTATACTATTTTTCTTTGGTCATTGAAGTGAAGAAGAACGGAAAAAAAACAATGTCACCGCTTCCCGTCCTCCGGGAAAAGCTTTGTGGAAGGAGACAGCAGGTCGTCTGGATTCTCCCCACTTGTTTGCCTCAACTTCACCCTCTGGATCTCCTTGTCAACGATAACCGAACCACGGCGCCAGAAAATGACAGGCCCGGGTATAACCGCGTGGCATGGACAGGTGGTAGGCGACGCCGTTTTTCCTCCCGGGAACTCGGAAGATGCTCCGGATTTCTACGGCCGCCCCCTGTTTTTCTGCCTGGTTTGACATTTACCCCGGTATACAATGCTGTTTTTTTCCAGCATTTGGTTGAATATTAATTATTCAAGTCAGCTTAACGTGTGGAAAAACACGACGCTGCTCTTTCCCGTTGATGATTGTTGTTGCTGCTGACCTTTTAATTGATTACCTGGCTGATTGGAATTCAGGCCGGGCTATATTTATTTCATCGTAAAAGGTCACAATTTCGAATTGTTTAGAAATCTTTAGAACTGGGGAAGAACACAGAAACTCGATGGCGTGTGTGATGTAGCTTAAGGCTAACGTGTTAAACTGAATGGCGTGTTTACGCTTATCAACTTTCTTGAGCATTTAACAAACTATGTGCTACTTAGGTGCAATGTCATCTCATCTCATCTCATTAGCTGCATCGCTTATCCTCAGTAGGGTCGCGGGGGTGCTGGAGCCCATCCCAGCAATCATCGGGCAGTGGGCAGGGGACACCCTGAACTGGTTGCCAGTCAATCGCAGGACACACAGGGACAGACAACTCGCTCGCTCATTCACACCCAGGGACAATTTGGACCGGCCAATCCACCTGAAATGCATGTCTTTGGAATGTGGGAGGAAACCGGAGTGCCCGGAGGAAACCCACGCAAGCACGGGGAGAACATACAAACTCAGCACAGGAAGTCCGGTAGCTGGATTTGAACCCACACAGGAGGTTCCCGAGACCTGTGCCGCACATGCGCTAAACAATGCGCCACCGTGCTTACTTAGGTGCAATGTTCCCTGTAATTTTCCACGGGTCTGAGCGTTCACACAAAGTCGGTGAGCAACGCTTGAAACAACAGTGAGCAACAGTAATCCCAAGTGTGGCAAGATAATTAATTATCAAACATGTCCAAAACTTGACATCAAGTTACATTTTGCTGAATTTGCGGCAATGCAAAATTGTTTTTCTCTTTTGAATGAAATGACTCATGTACTATTGCAAAGGTTGTACGGCCTACAAATGTGTCATGTCCAGCACGGTTGTCATGGTGCCCAGCTGGCACCGCCCAGCTGGCACCGCCCCTTGACACCGGCTGACCTGCGTTTCTTGGTTGCTCCTATGGGTACTTAGGCGCGCCTTTTGGAACTGCCCTTTGCCAGATCGTTGTTTACCCTTGTTGAAAACTTGTTGATACCTGTTTATTCTTGTTGTGCTTGTTGGACTTTGTTGCACTCCGGTGTAACATTCTGAGAGATTCCTGCAAGTTCTGTTTAATCCTGTTAAATGCCTAGTCTGTAATTTTGTCTGCATTTGAGCCTGCTTTGTTTTGTTTTTAGTCCGTTTGTGTGTTGGACAACTTTCCTTTCTCAATTAAAGTGAGAGATCCTACTTCCTGCTTCCCGACCCGTTTCAAAACAGTCCCGTTCCGTTCCGTGACAAAACGTCTTTCACAAGATATCCATTTGTTTTTTTTCCTGATATATTTTGTCGCATAATACTAACATTTTGGGGGGCTTATTTAGTCGGTTGTACGATACAGAACTGTACTTAATAACATTTTTTATTGGAAGTACAATGTTGGCAACAAGATTCACTTGATATAATTGGAAATTATTTGAATGCAACACAAACTTTTTCTTCTTTTTCCGTGTTTTTTTCTACTTTTTTGTTTTAAAATTCCTTTAAAAAATCTCACTGTGTTTATTTTTTCCTAGCTGTTACTTTTTCTTTTTTCTCTCTTCCTTTTGTTTCTTTTTTTCTCAGCTTTTCACTACTTTTTCATTTTGTTATTTTTTTTCTTTTTTGTTCTATTCCCTCCTTCCTTTAAGTCATTTTGTGCATAATTTTACATAATATTTGGCCATGTTGGGATCAAAGAAGCAAAAAACAACCTGAAGAGCCGTTTAGGAACCGAAAGAGCCGGTTCCTTTTAGTGAGCCGAGCCGAAGAAGACGGTTCTCGACAAACTGACTTTACTCAACTACGTTCTACTTGGACCTTGACTTCAAAATACTGCATTTACAACACAGTGTCAGTGAAACTCGTGTATTTTTACTTTCATGCACTGTAACCTTTTCGATTTTCTTGTGCGCTGGCTAGATTTTCTGCGCTGAGAATATGCGGGCAGTGCGTGATTGCGCACGCGCGCACCTTAGAGGGAACATTGCTTAGGTGGTTTAATTAAGTCGGGTATTTAAAATCATACAGTCAGAAGACAGAAATTACTCACATAATAAACAATGTTGGAAATGTCTTCTTAAGAGCTGAAGTAAGTCACAGAGTCTACACAGACTCTTTTGTCAATCGAAAGACCAGACCCCGCCTTTTAAAGACATACACACCCATTTCATGTGACAAAATTACTGTGCTGTAGTTAATTTGTGAAAATCAAACCCCCCCAAAAAATCAAGGCTAAAACATGATTTTCAGATGATCTGTTGAGTATTTTCTTAAATAATTTGGATAAACTAAGACCTTTTAAAAAAGGTTTTTAAACCCCACATTATAGGGCCAAAAATATTTTACAAATTGATTATTTTAATCATTATTCTGCAATTCATGATTCGCTATTCCATTTTCTGGATGTGAGGTCGATTAATCTAATAAATGTGAATGGCGAAGGGTAGTTAAAATTGACTGATATTGATACATATGATGCGGAGGGGGTAAACCCGTGCATGCTGTTGGGCAACTAGGGGGATATGCCTTTGATAGATGGATAGATAGATAGATAGATTGATAGATAGATAGATAGATAAATAGATAGATAGATAGATAGATAGTCATGATTACCAGTGTGAATCACCTGTGCCCGCTCATTTGGCGCCAACTGCCTCGGACTCTGATTGGCTCCCTGTCCCTACTTAAACCCAGTCCTGTTACTCGCCTGTTGTGAGTCCGTCTGCAAACTTCTGTTCGTACAAGGCAAGCCTTTTTTGACCCCTGACTCCCGCCTGTCTCGTTTTTGCTCCCGTTTGTCTCTGGCTACAACCTGTATTGATCCCGACCACCTCTGCTCTCCCGTTCCGGCTTACGACCCATTTTTGATCCCGACTACGTCTTCTCTCCCTCTCCTGGCTTACGACTCGTTTCCGATCTCGACCACGCTTTTGCTCTCGCTGTCCCGGCTACCGACCAGTTTTTCCGTCCCTGACACCGCCATCGCTCGCTACGGAAGATCCACTTCCGTATTCAGAACACATTCCGAGTTCGAGAGCGACTTGCTTCCCGCGTACAGCGAACACCGGATCGTGGGCTCAGCCCTTCCTCTTTTTTTCAATGAAACTTGTGGTAAACGTTACGCAATTGTCCTGTTTCCGTTCTGGTCCTGACATAGATAGATAGATAGATAGATAGATAGATAGATAGATAGATAGATAGATAGATAGATAGATAGATAGATAGATAGATAGATAGATAGATAGATAGATAGATAGATAGATGGATGGATGGATGGATGGATAGATAGATAGATAGATCAATCTGACCTAAAATCATTTCTGCTGTTTGTATATTTTGTCTATAATATTTCCTATGGTTAAGAAATAAAAACCATAAAAGTTAGGTAAAAAGTTTTGTGTGACCTTAGCATTTGTTTTCTTTTCCCCTTTATTTTTAACCGAAGGGAAGTTTTAATAAAGCCATCGTGAAAGACCATGATTAGGATCCGTCTTCTGCCCCCGCTTAGTTTTCTCCATCCAATTTCACTCTGTCTTCCCCCATTACATCACTTAGGTGTTTTATCGGTCCAGCTAGCTCTGGACCAGAACTACAGTCTGAAAATAAGTGTTTTCCGCCTCCGACTCAATTCTGTCATTCTAATGGCTCCAACGCGATTACACGG
This sequence comes from Urocampus carinirostris, assembly GCF_059441175.1. Classification (NCBI taxonomy): domain Eukaryota; kingdom Metazoa; phylum Chordata; class Actinopteri; order Syngnathiformes; family Syngnathidae; genus Urocampus; species Urocampus carinirostris. The sequence goes on along the minus strand of NC_142357.1, from coordinate 33,808,263 downwards.
CCAATATTTTCACAGGACGGTCAGGCGGGAGCTAATTCAATACATACCAGAATTCGGTTTTACCGCAGCGCCGCTTTTCTTGTTCTAAGACACGTTAAATTTCTCCACCCGGGGCACTTTCAGTTATTGCCACGGTATTTTCAACGCAGCTATGCCTTCCAACAAGCTCGGATGACTCTAAAAGAATCATGAGTGTCATCGGCGGAGGGCTGCAATCGTAGAAATCAAGTCGGGTTCTCCCCTCAAGCGACGTTATATTGGAGCCCTTTTATCATTTTGATGCTACGCCGGCTTGTAATAATGACAACTGCGCACCGTGATTGCCACCGTGACCTCGGATTACCTGTTTTTGGTCTCTCTCATGCTAACGGGGATTTTGTTGCGAGATATTACGACTTTTTGTGAGTACGGTTCAACGTTTTTACGGTGGTTCAGATATTTGAGGTCATTTAGTTATTAGTCATCAGACTTAGAGAGTAATAAACGGATACTATTAGCTAAGTGAGCTAAGGTAAAGTCAGTGTTAGCTTTCATAGAAAACGCAATAGTAAATACTTGTTTGAGCTCTTTTTCTTAATAAGATAGATAGATAGATAGATAGATAGATAGATAGATAGATAGATAGATAGATAGATAGATAGATAGATAGATAGATAGATAGATAGATAGATAGATAGATAGATAGATAGATAGATAGTCGGGTGGGTGGATAGATAGATAGATAGATAGATAGATAGATAGATAGATAGATAGATAGATAGATAGATAGATAGATAGATAGATAGATAGATAGATAGATAGATAGATAGATAGATAGATAGATAGATAGATAGATAGATAGATAGATAGATAGATAGATAGATAGATAGATAGATAGATAGATAGATAGATAGATAGTCGGGTGGGTGGATAGATAGATAGATAGATAGATAGATAGATAGATAGATAGATAGATAGATAGATAGATAGATAGATAGATAGATAGATAGATAGATAGATAGATAGATAGATAGATAGATAGATAGATAGATAGATAGATAGATAGATAGATAGATAGATAGATAGATAGATAGATAGATAGATAGATAGATACTTTATTCATCCCCGTAGGTAAATTCACACTTCCAGCAGTATCCTTGTGTTGAATATTAAAATAAAGATATAGAATATAAAAATACCTAATATAACGTTTTGCTATAGAGTATTTAAATAGTGCTACATAAAATACACACTGTAATAAAAATAGGGTAATTTGCAATGTGGGGGGGAGGTTTAAGGTGGGCTTTTACTCCCCCGGGTGGATTTAAAGAGCCTCATGGCATGAGGAAGAAATGATCTCCTTAGTCTGTCCGTGGAACAAGACTGTAACAGCAGTCTGTCGCTGAAGCTGCTCTTCCGTTTGGAGATGATGCTGTTGTCCATAATTGACCACAGCTTTTTCAGTGCGCGTCTCTCATCTACAGTTGTCAGGCTGTCCAGCTCTGTGCCCACAAAAGAGCCCGCTTTCCTCACCAGTTTATTAAGACGAGAGGCGTCCTTCTTCTTGGTGCTGTGATAAGTCATGAGACGTAGGGAGAAGGAATGGTCTGCATTAATATAGCACTTTTCAAGTCACTGAAGACCACCCAAAGCGCTTCACAATGTGTCTCCCACTTACCCATTCATACACACACTCACACATCAGTAGCAGTGACAGCCAGGCCTAACTGCTTATCGGGGATCAGTAAGAAACTTCGACATTTGTTCTGGAGAGCCAGGAATCGGACCTGAAACCTCTCAGCCCCAAGACAAGCGTTCTTCCTCCTGGTACCACTGCCTTATTGGTAATGGTACTGTTAGCTAATACCATCAAAGCTGAGAAACTGCAAAAGTACTCTAAAGACAATGTTAGTTTTTATATAAAATCAATATATGCTTAATCTATTTGTAAGCACTTTTTGTCTTTTAGTCATCAGCCATTAGAGATACATTGATACAGTTAGCTACTACTGCAAAGCTTAGATAACTGAGCTAAAACAATTAGCTTTAATGTAAAACAACTCTAAACAGATATTCAAGCTTTTCTTCTCATTTAGTCGGCATAGGAAGCTAGAAATAGGCCGTTACTGTTAGCCAGTTAAGACAAACTGAGCTAAGCTTTGATGTAAAATAACCTTATGCTAATGAGATGTACAAGTGTTTTCCCATTTGGGCAACAGACACAGTAAAAAATTGGCAGGTAGAGTTAACCAATACCAACAAAGCCAAGACAAACTGATATATGCTAAGCTGAACACAATGCTAGCTTTGATGTAAAATAACCCCTATGTTAATTAGATGTTAAAGCCATTTTCTTATGTATTCTTCAGACATAGCCAGACATAGACAGATTCTTTTAGCAGAAACAAGCTGAGCTAAGGTAATCTGAAGACAATATTAGATTTGATGCAAATTAACTGATGTTTGAACACTTTTTCTTGTTAAGTCACCAGACAAAACAAAAAATGGACTACTAGTATTAGCTAATGCTAGAAAAGCTACGGAAAATGGATCCAAGGTAATCTAAAGACCATGTTAGCTTTGATGGAAAATAACTATATACTAATCAGATATTTCAGTTATTTTTCTTGTTTAGTCATCAGACAATATAAGAAATAGACTGATATCGTTAGCTATTACCAGCAAAACTAATAAACAAAGTTGTTTTATAAAAATACCCTGGTACACAATAACAACATAGTATGTGTTCTCAAAATAACTTGGAAAGTGGATGTACAAGAAACAAAACAAACTCAATGTGAGCGGGACAAAGAAAAGAACCTGACAACCTCTGCTGTCGGGCACAGTCAATATAAGGGGCTACAATAATGAAATACAGGTGTGGAGATTGAGACAGGTAGGTGCCCTCTAGGGGGCGATGTTGTGCTAGATCTCGAAAACTTACAAATAAAAATTGCCCATTTTAATTTTTCGCATCTTACCTGCATCGCTTGTTTAACATCTATCTTCCATTTCCCAGACTTCTCAAGCATTTATCTACCGCCGAGATGGAGGCTATCTTGTCACTGGTAGATGTAAGGATGTCTAATATATTTTTTTCTTTTTTTAAAGGATCCTGCAGCAGGGCAGTAGCTCGGCAGCCTGTAGGGAGGCCAGCAAAAGGCCTTATCAGAAGAGGCAGGCCTTCCCTCAATCAAAACGCCCAGAGAGACAAGGACAGTGAGCCCAGCGTCCTGTAGACTGATAAAGCCCCCAGGCAGACCCCAGTTAAAAGAAAGAGAGAAGGGGGGCATACACATCCCAGTTGGTACGTGATCAGCAACTTTACACCGTCTGCACTTTTATCCATCTCCTACCCTGAGCCCGTTTTAATTTCCCCAAAGGCCAACGCTATTTGGTAAGGGTGGGCAGATCGATCCAAATATTGATACACTGATACCTCGGTTATCGCGGTTCATGGGGCCAGAACCACCCGCTAAAAGTGAGAATCCGCAAAATAGTGACGCCCCTCTGTATAAGGGTCTAAATTACCTTGAGATGACGTCCTTACCGACTGAGAGTATAAGACTTTAACAAAATAATAACTATAGATCCACGAATAAAAACAGAACACATTGGAAAAAATTTTATTTATTGTCACTATACAAAAGTACAACACAATTGGAGGAGTTCTCCTTTCAGAGTAAGAAAGCGATTTAGAGAGCGGCTGGCTTGCTGCAGGCTAACATCGGGCGACATCAACTTCAGCTGTCCCGAACTTACCAGTTTCCTACGGGTTTTAGCTCCAGGTCATACGTTTCTTCAAAAATGGATCTGGCATTGGTGAGCTACAGGTTAAACAAGGGTAGTTTAAGAGACTTGTTAGTCATAGCCAATGTTCCCTGTAATTTTCCATGGGTCTGAGCGTTCACACAAAGTCGGTGAGCAACGCTTGAAACAACAGTGAACAACCATAATCCCAAGTGTGGCAAGATAATTAATTATCAAACATGTCCAAAACTTGAAATCACGTTACATTTTGCTGAGTTTGCGGCAATGCAAACTTGTTTTTCTCTTTTGAATGAAATGACTCATGTACTATTGCAAAGGTTGTACGGCCTACAAACGTGTCATGTCCAGCACGGTTGTCATGGTGCCCAGCTGGCACCGCCCAGCTGGCACCGCCCCTTGACACCGGCTGACCTGCGTTTCTTGGTTGCTCCTATGGGTACTTAGTTTTTAGCAATGCAATTTTTTTTCTCTTTTGAATGAATTGACTCATGTACTATTGCAAAGGTTGTACGGCCTACAAACAAGATATCCATTTCTTTTTATTTCCTGATATATTTTGTCACATAATATTAACATTTTTAGGGGCTTATTTAGTCGGTTGTAAGATACAGAACTGTACTTAATCACATTTTTTAGTGGAAGTACAATGTTGGCAACAAGATTCACTTGATATAATTGGAAATTATTTGAAAGCAACACAAACTTTTTTTTCTTTTTCCGTGTTTTTTCTACTTTTTAAAAAATTCCTTTAAAAAAATCGCTTTGTTTTTATTTTTTCCGAGCTGTTACTTTTTTCTTTTTGTTCTCTATTTACCTTTTTCCTACATTTCTATCTTTTCTTTTTTTTCTGGCTTTTTTCTAAATTTTTCCTTCTTTTTTTTCTTCCTTTTGTTTCTTTTTTTCTCAGCTTTGCACTACTTTTTCACTTTGGTATATTTTTCTTTTTTGTTCTATTCCCCCCTTCCTTTAAGTCATTTTATGCATAATTTTATATAATATTTGGTCATGTTGGGATTAAAGAAGCAAAAACAACCTGAAGAGCCGTTTAGGACCCGAAAGAGCCGTTTCCTTTTAGTGAGCCGAGCTGAAGAAGCCGGTTCTCGACCAACTTTACTAACTTTACTCAACTTCGTTATACTTCGACTCGACTTCAAAATATCGCATTTAGGACACCCGTATATTTTTACCTTCATGCACTGTAACTTTGACTTAAGTCGCTTCTTAATTAGTAATTTTGAGCCCTCATTTTTGTGCGCTGGCTTGATTTTCTTGTGCGCTGAAAATGTGCAAGCAGTGCGCAATTGCGCACACGCACAGCTTAGAGGGAACACTGGTCATAGCAGTAGGCCTGACCTGCAGCCTCACCAGTTGCTTTCCAGACCCGATAAAAATCCACCTGCTGAGGATCACCATTTCTTTGCCCTTCTGACTCCAATTTAATTGATTAATTTATTTTAACGAACATCTAAACCTACTAGCTGTTGCCATGCTTCCCAGTTTGTTTTGAGTAACACATTGACTTGACAGCATACACCAGCCTATCACAATCAAGCCCTCACTAACCTGCCCCTGTGATAGCATTTGCTGTGTGTTGTCTGCTCTAGACACAATGCATGATACATTAATAGTAATGACAATAAAATTAATTTAAATCAATTCAAAATCCCCAAAGTCAGGAACTCGTGATAACTGAGTCTCAAAGTAGCAAGGGGTCTCTGTATTATTGATACTGAGCTATTACTTGGATCGGATCGATACTGTTGCCTTAGATTATCAATGTATTTACACAAAAAATAGCACTATGAAAATGTTGAGAGTGGGCTTAACGGCATGTTTTTTATAGTTTGCATGCTCAAACTGGACGAGCTGGCAGTGAGCTGGCAGTGAGCAGTCACAAGCGGTGAGCGGTCTCCAGTGGTAGCTTCTGGGACTGTTCGTGAACTGGATTTTTCCTCATAGAGTGAGCAAAATTTTTGTTGAAAACAATACTCCCATTTTAAAATTCTTGTGTTTAGAGGTACTCGTATAAAGAGATACCACTGTATTTATATTCATTTTTATAACTTTTTCATTTAAGTAAATTAATAAAAAAACTGAATATTTTAGTTCCACAAATATTTGTGCTGTTTTTATTGAAATCATTAACTAATTCAAGAGGTGATGGGTTCAGTGATTTAACGATCATGACATTTCCGAGCTAAATGTATCGTATCGGATCATTAACGATCGATACTACCCCTGTATTCACTCGGATCGATTTTAAAAATAACGTTATCGCCCACTCCTACTATTTGCTACTATGTCCATGATGGATATTGAGTTTTTACACATGAAGAAATATCATCTTATCGATCCTATTTCTGGATATCATATTCACTCGGATGCTTGGCGAATAAAATAGTTTTGATTTTCGATTCCCGGGAGTCAAATAAATGTCAAAACACAGTCTTGGCCAACTCACTTATCATAAATGGTCGTGCGGACCAACAGGGGAATTGTATCAGGTTTAAAAAAGGGAAAAAAAAACATAATTTATGTATTTTTACAGTGTCACAAATCATTTCCTGTTCCATAGCATGGTCGTTTTTCAGCAGGTGGGTCAGGACCTGAGAAGGAAGGCACCGAGTTAGACCGATTAAGGGTTATAAACAATTTATGAAGGCACTAACATCCAGTGAACATTCGTTTAAACAGTAACTGCTGGGACTCGTTCGATTTTTTTTAATCTTGAAAGAAAGCATAAATTCTATGGTCAAATAATCCTGTGATGCCTAGTTTTTAACTATATATTCAAATAAAGACATGAATCATAAAATATACCAGGGATCACCAATGTAGTGCATTTTCTGGACTTTATTGAAGTTTTTCTTGGAAAGACAATTTAAAGATGTGAAATCCTTCATTGATGTGAATGGGAACTCTGAAAGATGTCCATCCATTATCTGCACCACTTATCCTCAGTAGGGTCACGGGGGTGCTGGAGCCCATCCCAGCTATCCTCGGGCAGTGGGCACGGAGACACCCTGAAGTGGATGGACACAGGGACAGACAACTCACTTGCTCGTTCACACCTGGGACAATTCGGACCGGCCAATTAACCTAGCATGCATGTTTTTGGTATGTGGGAGGAAATTAGACTGCACGGGGAGAACATGCAAACTCCGCACAGGAAGGCTGGTAGCTGGATTTGATCCCATGACCTCAGAACTGTGCCGCGGACGTGCTAACCACTCAGCCGCTGTGCCGCCCTTTCTTTATTTATGTATTCTAATTTTATTCATTTTTCTATTTAATTCTACTTTTTTAATTTCAAAAAATGATATTAGATATTAAAAAAATAGAAATACTAAATCTGGAGCATTTTACTGCTTCAATTAAGTACGAAACAATAATGACAAAATAATAATAATCATGATGATTATCTAGGGCAGCACGGCGGCGCAGTGGTTAGCGCGTGGGCGGCACAGTTCTGCGGTCATGAGATCGAACCTCCTGTATGGAGTTTTCATGTTCTCCCCGTGCTTGCGTGGGTTTCCTCCAGGCACTCTGGTTTCCTCCCACATTCCAAAAACATGCATGTCAGGTTAATTGGCCGGTTCAAATTGTCCCTAGGTGTGAATGAGTGAGCGAGTTGTCTGTCTCTATGTGCCCTGCGATTGGCTGGCAACCAGTTCAGCGTGTCCCCTGCCCACTGCCCAAAGACAGCTGGGCAGTCCCTGTGACTGTTTCATGGAACCTTTAGCGAGGAGGTACTAAGAAAAGTGATGCCTGGGATCAAGAACCAAGTACTTTTCATAATTGGAAATAAAAAAAGACGAGGTAAGGCATGCTGGAACCGTGTAGTAGAAAAGCGCTTTTATTGTCCTGTATCTGCACCCTGAAGTTAGAGGGATGACATATTGGTGTAGTGGGTGAGTGACATCCTGGACTATTTACTATTTGTTTGCTAGCCAGGCAATGGACCTGTCAAGACCAGAACAGAGACAGGACCCTCTTGCGTTACGTTTCTCTCAGTTTTATTGGAAGAAAGGAAAGGGTTGCTTCCATGATCCGGTGATTGCAGCGAGCGGTGGGGATGTCGAAAAAACGGGTCAGTAGCCTGGACAGAAGAGCAAAAACGTGGTCGGGGTTGTAAGCGAGTCGTAAGCCAGGAAAGACAGTAGACGTAGTCGGGGACAAAAAAGGTCACAAGCCGGGATGGGAGGGTAGACGTAGTCAGGATTAAAAACAGGTAAATGCCAGGGGACAGACAGGAGCAATAAACAGGTTGGAGTCAGGGTCGAAAAAAAGGCTCGCTTAGTGTAAACTGAGGTTCGCAGACGGACTGACAACAGGGGAAAGATAGTAGTGGGTTTAAATAGGGACAGAGAGCCAATCAGAGTCCGAGGCAGTTGGCGCCAAAGGAGCGGGCACAGAAGAAGCATATCGATAATCATGACAGGACCTGTTATTTAAGTCTGAGAGGTTGGGTGTTGAAAGCACAACCGTGAAACATAAACCGCGTTGTAGCGAGGGATTACTGTCTCCCCCCAAAATTTGTTCTTTTCCGTACAAGGAAATGCATTTTATTTCCCAGCATCCATGTCAGGCACGTAAATCACAGAGGGCCACCGTATCAGCTTGTTGCCGTGAATGTAAATACCACCTTTGTATCCCGGCCTTAACTAGGAACATGAATAATGGATGACGTGAGCAGCGGCTGGTATTGAAGAGGGGCTCAATGTAATATTTTCTATTCCTCTTTGATATGAAGCCACTGAGTCGTCACATCAGATATAACGCCGGGCGGGAGCGGTAATCTCAATATCAACAACAACAAGAAATAAAAAATATCACGAGGTTTTACTCCAGTGATGGATGATGCCCGCTTTATAAAGCAAACGTGGATCTCAAGACAAAGACTTTTGCGGGTTGTTTGTGGAGTGTGTCGCAGCCAGTTACATGGAATTCAATTACTTTTATAGTTCGATTACAGGTGGAACGTGCCTTTGTATAATTTTATCCTCAAAGTGCCTCAACGAAGCCAAAGATTATATCCAGGTGCTGTTTGTATTCTTGCAAGAATTGTATCCTCTTGGGGCCCACTAACTATTAAACAGGATGGCCTTCGCTTTGGTGCTGGGAAATCCGGGGAAGAGCTTTCCTCCCTACATTCCTTTCACAGGTACCTTCTGTGTTACAAAGTTTCACTTTCCTTACTGCTCATTTACTGTGCTCACACACATCCTAGCGACCAGCATTATTCATTTAAACGTGTGTTTTCTGTCTAAACCAATCAGATGATTTTCTTGTATTCATGCGACCTTGCTTCAGCCAATCAGATGTGTTGTTCTATGCCTGTGCTTTCCAAATAAATGAGTCTCTATCCAATGGGGGAGCCTGATTCCTTCCTGAGCCGATCTTGGAATCAAGTACCTCTGATGGAAGGGCTATCAAAAACTTTATTTCCAGGGTTGGGTAGGGTTACTTTAACTTGATTACTTTCAATTACTTTTGGATTACTCCAATACCAAATATGCTAGTAAAAGACAAAAGAAACTAAATATGAATAAAATGACTAAATTTTGTGCAGGCTTGGGGAGTAACGGAATACATGGAACGGCAAAAATGATGTTGGCAAGCTGTTTGGATTTATTTTCATTTTGTTTCCGTCGCATTTTGTTAGTTTTGCCGGAGATCAAAGAGATCAAAGCCAGGAGAGAAAGCTTACAACATGTTGTGAGTCATCATTTTATTCATATTTAGTTTATTTTGTCTTTTATTAGCATATTTGGTATTGGAGTAATCCAAAAGTAATTGAAAGTAATCCAGTTAAAGTAACCCTACCCAACCCTGCTTATTTCGAACCCAGAATGTATTCTTATCTTTATCTAAATACAGTCTCAAGTTTTAACCTTGGCATTTCGTAACTCAACTGTAATATGATCATGATTCATTACTCTGCTACTTTTTAAAAGCATTTCATGAATTATTTTGATTTAGTTTTTTGAAAAATTGCACCATTGTTCACAAAGTAACATAGAAAACTCAATTTGCCAGGGATACTATGCTTGATACATGAATTGTCAAGAGCTTAACTACTTATCAAAACAGCTAATTACATTTATGGTGGCACTCTCCCTACTGGTATCCTGATACCCTTCTTACCCTATAAACTCACATTTAAGCTATATTTAAAACTGTGAAATAACTGAAATCGTTGGTTCAGTTTATACAGTTTGTGCCTATTTGGTTGTGTGTTACCAGTAGCCAATGGTGGGCGGTGTGTGGCTTACACAGGAACAATTAAATTGATGTGGTGAATGTGAACAACAAATTTACAGTAAAATAGTGATGGATTTTGGTATTTCTATTTGTAAAACTATCTTTGTAATACATCATGGAAATAGGAAAAGAACCCTTGGACATTGCCCAGAAACTGAGAGGGAAACTTTTGAATGATTTGAAGACAAAATGGATATGTCTGAGTTGGTTTGCAAGTTCTCAAGATTGCACAAGCCAAGAAATACGAAGTGTTTAATGCTTCCATAGGTTGGTGTAAGAATTTTTTTCTAATTCTCTTATTATGAGGCTATTTTTAAGGAGTTTTAAGATGTCGGAGTACATGTGAGTTCACGGTTCATGGATCCCTTAACCGCATGGGTTGTCGGGGCACCAATGACGACGAAACTCCTGACAGTTTTCTACACCGTTGACGGTTCCTGGGCTGTTCTTGGGTTGTGGCAAAGTTGGCACCAGTTCATTCCATAATGCCCAGATCTTTTTCGGTCTTCCTCTCCTCCTGACCCCTTGGACAGTGCTCTGGAGAATTATCTTGGCCAGTCCTGATGATCTGGTGACGTGACCATTCCACTGAAGTTTCCATTTTGTTTGTCACATTGGCAAAGTAACTGATGTTTGGGATTTTCCTGTAGGAATGCATCTCCCTGGGAAGATTTTTCTTTTCTAGTTTTGCTGTGGGAGTCCATGTCTTGCAAGCGGAGAGGAAGATGGAAGCTACCAAAGCTTATTTGAGTTAGATCTGTTTTCACTGCTATGTTCTTGTCCCTCCAAATGGGTTTGAAATTGGCAAGTGAGGCTCTGGTTTGAGCTATCCTGGTCATGATTTCTGGTTCTGACCACTACTAAATATGATAGCTCTAGGGTATTCAAATTTGGTGATAGGTTGTAGCTCTCTGTGGTTGATAGTGATGTTTGTGGTTATATCTTGGGGATTGTTGGTCATTACTTCTGTTTTTTTGTGCTGATTTCTAACCCATACTGGCTTGATGCTTCGTCCAGGCGATTGACCAGATTTTGAGTTCCTGTTCGTCTCCTGCCAATCCTGTCACGGTTGCCCATTGCCCTCACTTGTCCCCGCCCGTTTGGCGCCAGCTGCGACTCGTTGCCTGATTGGCTTCCATCGTATTTAAGCTCAGTGGTCTCACTCTCCCCTTGTCACTCCGTCAACGAATCTCCGCACCCGCAAGACGTGTGTTTTGACTCGTTCCGGTATCTTGCTTGTGTATCCTGTCCGGTATCGATCCCGTCTATCTCGTCCAGTTTGATATCCGACTCCAGTCCCAAGTGTCTGGTATCGATCCCGTCTGTCTCGTCCTGTCTGATATCTGACTCCAGTCTCCAGTATCGGGTATCGATCCCGTCAATCTTGTCCTTTCTGATATGTGACTCCAGTCTCCAGTATCCGGTATCGATCCCATCTGTCCCGTCCTGTCCGGTATCAACCCTGTCTTTCCGGTATCTGCTCGTGTATCTGGTATCGATCCTGTCTGTCTCGTCCTGTCCGGTATCTGCTCCTGTATCTGGTATTGAACTCGTCGGCCTCTTGCTTCCTCTTTCTCCACACCGGACTTCTGTTTTTCTTCTTCCGCCCAGGATTTCCGAATCACTGGCGTTTGTGTTCACGCGCATCACTGCCCCATTCCCATAAATTAAAGTTTGTGTGAAAACGTTACGCATCTGGGTCCTCCTCCTATTCTGGTTCTGACAAATCCGGCAATATCATCAACAAAACAGAGGTTAGTTATGTTGTACCCCACAATACGTACATAAGGTAATTTGTAACTAGACAGTTTTAGAGTTTCATGCTACTTTTTGGTTTAATTTTTAAATGAAGTAAATATTAACTGTAACTAGTTTCTTTTTCTTCCCCTAGCATGCCCAACACTGGTCCTCGCATGGATTGTTTGAGCTCGTCTGGAAACTAACGAACTAAGAAAATAAGACAATGGAGTGTGAGATTTCGATGTGAAGTAGGCGAGCACCTTGCTCCAGCAGACCACTTAATAGCTTTGGCTAACGCACGACTCGGTAGCGCATTCGTCAACCGGGCGGGAAAAAATGATGATGAGCATTCCGCTTCGCTACACAAGCACGACTTACTGGATTTACCTCTGCCCCGATACTTCCACTTACAAGTTGGACAAGAACCTAAGATAATAAAGTAATACCTCGTTTACAGCGGGTAATGGGGACCAGAACCCTCCGCAATATGCAAAAATCTACCAAATAGCCCTCCACTCCACCTCCATTTTTAACATTTGTTTTGCTCACCCCCACTTAGAGCAATAGTCGGCCAGTTATAATGAAATGTAGCTGCACGGATACTTTTCATTTCAGGTGGACAACACAGAAAATAGAGCAGTCAGGCATGACACAAATTTGATCTCCCAGAATTTGTTGACTGGGGCCAATGGATCGTGGCAAAAACAGTGCAGGTTGTTTTAGGAGGGCCATAATGGCACAAAGCCCGAACACTCCATAAAAGTACTCTGCCGGCCCGTGCTGTCAGCAATAATTGACTCGGTATGATGGATCGCGGCCGGAAGCATGCTGTTTATTTCAGGCAGGAAAAACAAAGAAAAGAGCCGACACAAATTTGCTCTCGGCCCCTGCTCTCAACAATGGTAGACCGGAGATAATGGATCACGCCTAAACAATGTAGTTTATTCCAGGCAGGCCACACTGGCACTTTTTAGCAGCCCAAACAGAAAAAAGTGCTTTGCCAGCCCATGCTGTCAGCAATAGTTGACCGGGGATAATGGATATTGGCCACAACCGTGCATTCTATTTTAGGCGGGCCAGAAAAAGTACCTTCTGCCAGTCCCAAACTGGCCCATTAAGGAACCATTTTAGATATAAATGTAATCGTCTGCGTTTATATAGCGATTTTCAAGTCAATGAAGACCTCCCAAAGAGCTTTACAATCTGCTTCACATTTACCCATTCACACCCCGATAGCAGCGTCAGCCATGCAATGCAACTACCTGCTTTTCGGGGGCATTAGGGATTTAGTGTCTTGCCCAAGGACACTTGGACATATAACATGGAGGAGCTGGGAATCAAACTTGCGACCTCTTGATCCCAACTACTGCCGCCCCAGATGGAAATACAGCAAAGAAGATCCACAGTCTTCACTTGCAGAAATATTGAATTGGGGATAATGGATCACAGCCACAAAAGTGTTGTACATCTTTGGAATAAACATCGTAACAACAAAAATGAGCCGCCAGGCCCTAAAAAAATTCTTCCAGACCCCGCTTGCAGCAAGTTTCTAATAGGGATAATAGATAGAAGCTGAACGTGTGCTGTTCATTTTAAGTGGAAAGAATAGGAACATTTTTTTGGACAGTGTTTCTTTAAATTATATCGGCTTCAGTGCATGAAAAACCTTAGTTTATGCAACCAGTTTCAGGTCTAAATACAATCCTATACCCAATTATCCATCCATCCATTATCTGCACCGCTTATCATCAGTAGGATCACGGGGGTGTGGAGCCCATCCCAGCTATCTTCGGGCAGTGACCAGGGGACACCTTGAACCAGTTGCCAGAACCAGATTTAGCCATGCTGTATTCACTAGCAAGATCGGACATTCGTACACCTCTTTCATATTTAGCTATTATGTCTTTCTTAAAGGCAATAGTTGGACGAACAACTTGTCTTTTTTCACCTGTCCTGCTTGCACCGACCTTCTTCGGAGCCATAATTAGGGGCTAAAACACCCGTACGCCGCTCAGCATCGCACCCTAGCGTACCGGCGTTCGAACTCCGATTTTTTGACCGAACAGCGAAGCAAAAATTTCTCGAAATTTTTGGTCGAACACGGATTTGTCCGAACCGAGAGGCGTTCGAAAACCAAGGTTCCACTGTATATCGTATATGGCCAAACGAGCAGCCTTCCAAATCCATACTTCAATAACGATTCGTTGCCGTCATAACTCCATCCGACTCCGTTTGTTCGTGTCACGAGGAAGTTCATTTGGGGTTTATTTGGGTTCATAGCCGAGTGGGCGTAGAAGACTCGCAACTAGCCGCTAAGTAGCCCATCACTCACGGCACCCACTCACTAATCCATCCATCTTGGATCCGACCCAACGTTGACATTCACCCACCGAGCGCTCAAGCCTAACACCCACCCAATCATTTAACCATCAGCAATCATTCATCTTCTCGTCTATAAACAAACCTTGCGGTTGATTTCCTACCCACCTACCTACCCATTTCCTTCAGGCAATCGTGACTTTAACATCTAGTTCGGAGATTCCTGTTGTCATGCTCAAACTAAAATATCTTGATGTTGAAACAGGACATTTAAATTACCGTAAAATCCGGACTATAGAGCGATCCTGATTATAAGCCGCACGCACCACATTTTGCGGACATTATTGGTTTTGTCCTTACACAAGCCGCACCTGTATATAAGCCGCATGCGCCAATATTTAAACACAGTAACACAGTCACAAGTTTATCCCAAACCTGACCTTAGGTGCCATGGGGGGATTTTGTGAGGTTTATTGTTCTATATTTTTTATCAATTGGGGTTTTTAAGGGTTATTGTTCTATCTTCGTTATTCATTATCCATTATCCGTTATCGGTCAGTTCATAATACGCTACAAAGCCTGGGAGCCGGGACACTTACTCTCAGCCAAAAGGCCAAGCTAAGGTCCTAGCCCTAAAGCCTTGCTGCGATCATTGCGAATGCACCGTTCCCGGAGGTACTGCAATACCGGGCCGATGCGTGGAGTGGACAGAGCAAGCTCTTATTCCATCTGACGCACCAAATCCTCTCTATTTTTTATCAATTATCCATTATCCGTTATCGGTCAAATCATTTTCCCTTCGGGGATGAATAAAGTATCTATCTATCTATCTATCTAATACGCTACAAAGCCAAGGGGCCGAGACACTTGCTCTCAGCCAAGAGGCCGAGTCAAGGTCCTAGCCACAGAGCCATGCAGCGATCAGTGCGAATGCACCGTTCCCGGAGGTACTGCAATACCGGGCTGATGCGTGGAGTGGACAGAGCAGGTTCTCATTCCATCTCCGGATTGCAGAAATCGAACATACAGTACCGGCACATGTCGGCGAAAGACTGACCAACACGTGCCGACCGACACATGCCGACACATTTCGAATCTCACAGTTTAGAATCTCTGATTGTAACTGCAAATATAGTACACAATCCATCCACCACAATCGGCAACATGAACGGTGAATGATACCGGTGGTTAGAATTTAATGCAAACCTTTAAAGTCCAGGTCCCGTTGAAAGTAGTCCAACGAAAAACATTTTTAAAATATCCAATAAATTGTGTCCCACTTATTGTTAATTCTTCACAAGAAATGACCGTTTAATATATCTTGATGTTTGAAGTCTGAAAAGTGGCAAAAGGTCACTTTTTCAAGGGGGCAAAACAGTTTCGCAAGCCACTGTATTTCTGAATATGATCGTACTGAAATATTTGAATAAAAATCAGTTTAAAATAGGAATACCTGAGGTATGCCGAAATCCAAGAAAATAACAAAGACTTCTGGGACATATAATCCGTGTGTGATTTTCCACACTTCCTCATTCATTTTAAAAGCCTCACCTGGATGTCAACTGGTTAATATTGTTGACATATTCGCCCCCGTAAAGTGGAGAACCTCAGGCGTCCGACTCGGCCTTGATGTCCGGCACCCGGGCCATATAAAACCATTGGTATTCACTGCCATCTCTCGGGTACCATGAATTATTTATGCTAGGCCTCAAAGCACGAAAACGCTAAACGCGGTTGCCGATCGACGACGGCCGAAGTGGACTGCAGAGAAAACTCGTACGTTTAAGGTTTCATCAATGTTACATCTGGCGAGCAGCGGGACGACTTTAATTAGTGAAAGCAATTATTTGTGAGAACTAATTTGGGTACAAATACACCGAAACATCATTAGCCGAAGCAAGTAAAGCGCTCTCCGAGCTCTCATCAGGCAGCTTGAATTTGAGGTGAGAGGCCTTCGTCAACGTTTGATTGCCCTCAGGCTTTTTCTTTTCCGTTTGGAAAAAAAACCCGACAAAAAATGGCTGATTCCAAAGAAAAATGTTGATCACTGTTGAGTACGTGATTATTCACGTTGGTCGGTTTACCGAATGAAAGTTCTCATGTTCTCAACCTATCTTTGACGAAAACTTTCTGTCAACGTATACGTTTTCCATAAAATGTATACCGTATTTTCCGCACTATAAGGCGCACCGGGTTATAGGGTGCACCACCAAAAAATAGTTTTTGGTCCTATATTTTCCATACATAAGGCGCACCGGATTATAAGGCGCTACAATGGGAACGTCGACAAAACAGTCAGATAGTTCAGTCAAACTTATTACCCCCTTAACATTCCGAAAGCTTGCAAAGAAGCAAATACGTGTCGCAGACACGTGCGGATGCGGTGTCCGTACGATGTCACCAAACAAACATTTCTTAGTTTCCATTTTACTTTTTGCTGGCCACTGTGTGGACAGCAAAGTAAGAATTTTATTGTGCAGGGAAACGGGGTTCTTTACCGTGCATATGACAATAAACACTTTGAATTGAATTTAGATTAAAAATAGACTCATCACAGAAACATCAAGATCGTTCTAAAAAAAGATACCGGGAAAATATAAATCTGCATAGCTCACCTAAGTTCTCTTGCAGCCATCACGTTCATTAATGATACGTAACCATGGTCTTCTTACAACCGTGAGTGTAGAAAATCCAGGAGAGTAAAGTATTTACAAATACAGAAGTCAAGTCAAGTCATGTCATTTTTATTTGTATAGCCCTTAATCACAAAGAGTCTCAAAGGACTTCATAGGTTATTACACATAAGCAGTTTAGGTTATTCATATGCTATAGAGTAGAAGTGAGTTTTAAGCTTAGATTTAAACATTTCCACTGAGGTTGCAGATCGGATCTCAGGGGGAAGAGCATTCCACAACACCGGGCTAAACAAAATTTAAATTCTATTATAGACCAACAGTTTTACAGATGACATACTAAAAGGCATTTAAAACAAATGGTAAAAAATGAAGAAAGCAGAAGAAAGCAGACATTTCATCCTGAAAGATATAGTGTAAATATAGTGCAAAACCGTGATCAAATACACCAGGGGTCGGCAATATTTTTGACCCAGAGCCATAAAAGCAAACATATTTTCAGTTTCGTAAAACATGTTTTCTCTATGCCGTAGTGCAACCCAACCAACGTGTGATTCACATTCATCTTTTTCGGCCAATTGCAGGCTTTGTTTCGCCCCTTTAGCCTATGCAAGAAAGTAAATGATAAAAAGGATCCGCCCCCTTAACCTCGGAATAACTTTAGCCAATAGTGACTGATTCAAATGATGATTGACACATTGGTTAGGAAATGAAACGCCGGTATATAAATCCCAGCATTCACCGCAGACAACTTCGCGTCTGGGGGAAAATCTAGTCGGCAGCTGCTTGCTTTAGTTGCAAGACTTTGCGACTTAATATTAATCCATCTATAAGGCGCACTGTATTATAAGGCGCATGGTCAGCTTTTGAAGAAAATAAAGGCTTTTCGGTGCGCCTTATAAGTGCGGAAAATACGGTACATTTTTGGATCATTTCAAATTGTGAACGCCGTATTATAACTTTTGCACAACATTAAAAAAAAACTGTTATGTTTTAGAGATGATGGACCCATGTGGGGGAAGCAGGAACTGAGTCAGTGGTGCTCAAGTTGCATTTAATAATAAAAGGAAGTACAACGTGACAAAGAAAAATGGGTTCACAAAACAATGAAATATTCAAATAACACCAAATTTGACAAAGTCCTGTCATGATTACCGATGCGATTCACCTGTGCCCGCTCATTTGTCGCCAACCCCCGCAGGTTCTGATTGGCTCCCTGTAACTACTTAAACCCAGTCCTGTCAATCCCCTTTTGTCAGTCCGTCTGCGAATCTCCGTGTATACTAGGCAAGCTTTTTTGACCCTAACTCATCCCTGTCCCGTTTTTTGCTCCTGTTTATCTCCCGCTATGAACTGTTTTGATCACGTCTGCTCTCCCGTCCCGACTTATGACCCGTTTTTGATCCCGACTACATCTGCTCTCCCGTCTTGGCTTACAACTCGTTTTTGACCCCAACCACGTCTTGCTCACCCAGTCCCGGCTACCGACCAGTTCTCCACCTCTGACACCGCCATCGCTCGCTACGAAAAACACTTCCGTGTTTGGATCACAATCCGAGTACGAGAGCGATTTGCTTCCCGCGCCCAGCAAACACCGGATCGTGGGCGCAGCCCTTCCTCTTTCTTTCATTAAAACTTACAATAAAACTAGATATATAGATAGATAGGTAGGTAGGTAGGTAGATAGATAGATAGATAGATAGATAGATAGATAGATAGATAGATAGATAGATAGATAGATAGATAGATAGATAGATAGATAGATAGATAGATAGATAGATAGATAGATAGATAGATAGATAGATAGATAGATAGATAGATAGATAGATAGATAGATAGATAGATAGATAGATAGATAGATAGATAGATAGATAGATAGATAGATAGATAGATAGATATCATGTATATGTCTGAGGTTCTGGAGCAGCATGAAGATACAGTCTGCAGTCAGCAATGGGGGGCAAGACATCACTAGCCTCTGTTGTGCTGATTTTATTGTCGTATTGGCAGGAGAGAAACAGGAATTCAAAAATCTGGTCCATAGCCTGGATGAAGAATAAAGTCATTATGGGATGGAAATCAGCAGATAAAAAAAACAAAGTGGTCAACAATCCCCAAGGTATCACCACAAACATCACCATCAACCACAGAGAGCTAGAACCTGTCACCAAATGTAGATATCTTGGAGCTTTCATATCAAACGAGGGGTCATAACCAAAAATCATGGCCAGGATAGCTCAAAGAAGAGCCAAACTTGCCAGTTTTGAACCCATCTGTAGGAACAAGAACATAACAGTGAAATGAAATATCTGATTCATGGAAACGCTGGATACTTCCATCTTCTTAAGAGAAATGGACATGCCAGGTGAATTGCCCGGTCCAAATTGTCCCTAGGTGTGAATGAGCGAGCAAATTGTCTGTCCCTGTGTGACCTGCGACTGGCTGGCAACCGGTTCAGGGTGTCCCCTGCCCACTGCCCGAAGATGGCTGGGATGGGCTCCAGCACACCTGCAACCCTCTTGTTAATAAGCGGTGCAGTGAATGGATGGATGGATGGAGATACATCGTTTTGAATTAGCTGTGATGATATATCAAGTATAGTATCTTATTGATATATCCAAATAGCGCAACTACATTGATGATTAGTGTGTAGTAGTAGTAGTAGTAGTAGTAGTTGTAATGAATTCATGATCCCAAAATTGAGAACCACCAGGAGAAGTATGTGTGTGTCTGCGTGTGGAGTCAAGCTCTGGAACGGTTTGCAAGAGATCAAAAAATGTCCAACTATTCACTTGTTCAAATTTAAATACAAAAAAACATTCCTGGCGGAGTACAGAGATGAAGAAAATCGGGTATGAGTGATATGAGAGATTGGGAATAGTGCGATTAGAAGTGTTATTGTTGCTGTTGTTATATCATAACTGTTGTTATTACCGTATATTCCGGACTATAAGCCGCTACTTTTTTCCCAAACTTTCAACCCTGCGGCTTATTCAGTGATGCGGCCAATTTATGTAATTTTTCTAATGGCCGCCAGCGGCGCTCGAGTACAATAGGTAAGATTTAGACCGGTGGAATATATGCGCCGAAGAAGACTGCAACTTCTCGGCTTGTGCATTAATTAAATAAGCATAAACATACCCTCATCATGCAAAATGCAAAAAGAAAGGCACATGATGCAGCACATGGGGAAGATGAGGACGGTTTACCATGATTTTTACAAGTGTGGTAGTTTTTTTTTACCAGACCCGTTTACTGTGTTGTGTGCGTGTTGTTAGCGTGTTTTGGAATAAGGGAGCGTGGGACGACGTCTATATGACAAAGTTTCTCTCCAACACTGAGGAAGACGACTTTGATGGCTTCAGTTCTTAGGAGGAAGATGAGGACGGTTTACGGTGATTATGTTTTTTAACAGACCCGTTTACTATGTTGCGAGCGTGTTGCTAGCGTGTTGCTACCATTAACTGCCCTGTCACAGGCACTGTTTGGGATGAAAGCTATATCATTATTATTAAAGCTTTGAAAACTCTCTCGGTGTACCGTCTTTCTTTGTAAATATGTGTAACCGTGTATAATATGTATTTGCAACTGTATATATTTGTAATGTATTTATTTGTATTTATTTTAGACACTTATTCTGATATGTTTTGCACGGGCGAATGAAAAAGAAGGGGCGGAACAAACGCGGGGTGACGGGAAGTGGGGTAAAGGTGAGACCTGTTTGTGGACGCGGCGGACAATAGTGGATATATATTTTTCCCCAACCTTACCTTTGGAAATATACACTTTTTTCCTTGGATTACTTTCAACTGGACCCGGACTCTGCAGGTCTGCATCAAACCTTAAGTACGGGTATCATTTTCCGTTCATTTTGCCGGCTGTGATTTGTACTTTAATGAAGGACATTTAGTTTCAATCGCGGCACTTAAAGTCGGGTTTGGGTTAATTTTCTGTTTGTGTTACATTTTTTAATGTGGGCGCATGCGGCTTATATACATACAGGTGCAGCTTGTGTAAGTACAAAATCGTTTTTTCTCTTAAACTGTGGTGGGTGCGGCTTATAATCAGGTGCGCTCTGTAGTACGGAATTTACGGTAATAGTATTACAATTGTTGTTATATCATCGGTATATTTGGTGGGGAAGATGAAGGGGTAGGGAATATACGCATTTTCTTCTGACTACCCCTTTTCGAACATATTATGTCATATTATTTTGTTGTTGAGTTATTAAATTTGTTCTGTTTTTATTTTAAAGTTCGAATACAGTTTTCATTCATTCATTCATTCGTGATTCCCTCCTTGGAACCGATTACCATCAAACCTTGCTTGAACTTCAAATTCCATTTTTTTCTATTCCTGGACACGATGTTCTTAAATCACCCTTCCTGAAATCAAGCCAGCCTGTTGTTATTGCACCGGTCACATCTGGGACGTTTACCTCGCATTGTGATGCAGCCCCTGCTACCAGTTGAGCAGCCAACTTTCTCAGGGTTGTTGATTCCTTTAGCGCTTGAAAGCACGTCACACATTTGAAACGTCAGCGGGGACTCATTAGCTAAACAAATGTGTGTCAAATGGCTGAATTGCCGGCCTCCAACAAAAGGAATTATAAAGACACTGTTATGGTCATACCAACAGTTTTTTTTACAAAGGAGGTATTTTATACAATTATCAATTGAAACATGTGTAGTGACTGACAAAAAAACCTCAGCAATGTTGATAAGTTTAAAGTTTAGTGGACACTCAAAATAAGGAGAGAAGACATCGATGGATTTAGAAGTGACCAATGTTTACCCTTCCTGCCTGAGTATAGCTGTTGCCAGCTGAGAGTTTACCAGACCCTTCTTTTTGTTACCTTTGCTACTTTCTCACCCAACCCGGAGTGCCTTTTGTTGATCCCTTTCCCCCCCAAATGTACTTTTGCCATTCAGTACCTGTGTCTGTGCTCTGGTCCGCCTCACAGAAACATAACAAAACTCGCACCATTAAATAATTGATTTCTGTTATGCTATTATACGTATATGTCATAGTCTGGTTGTCAGGATTGATTTTCTCTCTCTACCCCTATCGCTTTGCTTTGCCTTTTTTGGTCTCTTCCTCCTTGGTTCTCATTTCCACTCACACTTGTGTCACCTGCCCTGATTGCTCCCTAAGCACCTCTCCTGCTCACTATTTAGGCACTCCCGTTTTTGGGCTTGGTGCTAGTTCGTTGCATCTCTTACCATTGGTGTACTAATAATATGTTGTCTGTAATAGTCTGTGGTCTGTGCAGCCCTTTGAGATTCGTGATTAAGGGCTATACACATAAATATGACAAACATGACTAGTATGACCATGTTCCGAGCGTTCCTGTCATCGCTTTGTTGATTTAGAGGGTACTGAACCCTTGCCTTCTTTCTCCACCAAGACTGCTGCCTCTGGTGATCTACCTACCTACTTACCTACCTACCTTCCTACCTACCTACCTATCTACCCACCTACCTACTTACCTTCCTGGTGACCTAAAAAACATTGTACTATTTGTTTCTGTATTAATGTTCAATGCCACCCTGATGCGTCCCTAGCAGTATATCTGTCATGATTGCTGATTCGGGACACCTGCGACTGCCCCGTTGGCGCCAACAGCCCTGGTCGCTGATTGGCTCCCTGACTCTTTTTAAACTCCTATCTTCTAAAAGGAAGCTGTCAGATCGTTCTGCGAACCTATGCTCCCAGCTAGGCAAGCTCCGTACCTTCCGACATTCTCCTGCCCTCTTTTCTACTGCCTGATACCTGTTGCCGACCTGTTTCTGGACCCGTTTCTGCCCTGCTCTTCCGTCCCAGGCATCGACCTGTTTTGCCCTGTTTCCTGCCTCATACCTATTGCCGACCTCTTTTCTGGACTCGTTATCACCCTTGCTCCCCCGTCACGGCTATCGACCAGTTTTCCTGCTGCCTACGACTATCCTCGCTCGACACGGAAGAGCCACTTCCGCGTTCCTGCCATCAGCTACCCGTGTCCGACGATCATCGGATCGTGGAAGCAAGCACTGCTCTCTCTTTATCAACAAAACTGAGTAAAACGAACGCTATTGGGTCCAGTCTCCATTTCTGACTTGTGACAATATCTATCTTTCAGTATGTGTGCCTGTCTGCCTGCCAGTTTATCATTCTGTCTGCCTCTCTGTCGGTCTGTTTGTCTGTTAGTTGGTTTCTGTCGGTCCCTGTCAGTTTATTTGTCGATCCTTCGATCGGTCAGTCAGACTTCAGCTTGTCTGTCAACGTGATGGCCTGTCTTTAATAATCTGTCTGTCTGTCTGTCTGTCTGTCTGTCTGTCTGTCTGTCTGTCTGTCTGTTATGCAAAAAAAGAGAGTGGTTCCTACTTCACGAATATTCACTTAATATTGAAAGGTCTGGAACAGACTGACCGCAACAATTAAAGAAATACTGTCAGAATCAGTTCCTTCACATTAGTCAACCTCTGCGTAATCATCAGTAGCTTTTTCTCTACATTGCCCCCAAGTGGACGGTGCGTGGTCAGTCTTCTATCAACGGTGATAAGAATGCAGGCGTGAGCAGACTTGAGGGTGAGAGGTATAGATTGCTTCTGGTAGAGTTAGAGATGACTAATCTAAGGCGAGGGGGATTAGCACGGCTCCCGCCCTGTTCCTCACAGCAGCAGTCACGCCGTGTCGCCCGGCTAAAACGAATGGAGTCACACATATCAGCGTGGGGTATCTCCCTCTATTAGGACCCAAACGTGAGCAACCTTTCCTTGGTCGTTTTTAATCCCGTTGGTTTACTTGAGCTAAGAGGCACCTTCTGTACCTCGGTTGCCGGTTTATGTCAATTTTCTTTTTTCCCTGTCTCGCTCACTTGAAGTTATACATCACACACAAGTATTTTGGTACGTATGTACACTCACCGGACACTCTATTATGTACACCGTTCTAGAAACGGGTGGGAACCTCCTTTGCCTTCAGAACTGCCTCAATTCTTCGTGGCATAGATCCTGGCATAGATAGATTATTCCTCAGAGAGTTTGGTCCATATTGGCATGATGGCAGCACACAGTTGGCGCAAATTTGTTGGCTGCGCATCCATGATGCCAATCTCCCGTTCCACCACATCCCAAAGATGCTTTATTGGATTAAGATCTGGTGACTGTGAAGGTCATTGGAGAACAGTGAACGAATTGTCATGTTCAGGAAACCAGTCAGAGATGATTTCAGCTTTATGACATGGCCCATTATTTTCCTGAAAGTAGCCATCAGAAGTTGAGTATATTGTCATAAAGGGATGCACATGGTCAGCAACAATACTCTGGTAGGCTGTGGTATTGGAACGATGCTCAATTGGTACCAAGGGGCCCAAATAGTGCCAAGAAAATATTAGCTACATCATGAAGCCACCACTACCACCCGGCCTGAACCGTTGATACAAGGCAGGATGGATCCATGGATACATGTTGTTGACGCCAAATTCTGACCCTACCATCCGAAATTCGCAGCAGAAATTGAGACTCATCAGACCAGGCAACCTTTTTTTCACTCTTTGATTGACCAAATTCGATGAGCTTGTAAAAATTGTAGCCTCAGTTTTCTGCTCTTAGCTGAAAAGAGTGGCACCCAGCGTGGTCTTCTGCTGCTGTAGCCCACCTGCCTCAGAATTTTATGTACTATGCATTCAGAGATACTCTACTGCCTTCCTTGACTGTAACAGGTGGTTATTTGAGTCACTGTTGGCTTTCCATCAACTCGAACCAGTCTGGCCATTCTCATCTCACCTCTAGCATCAACAAGACATTTGCGCCTAGAGAACTGCCGCTCACTGGATATTTTTTCTTTTACAGACCATTCTCTGTAAACCCTAGACATGTTTGTGCGAATGACCAGATCTCTGAGTTACTGTTAGTCTTCTGCCACTCTCGTGATATCATCATAAAAAGGGAGGTTAGAGGTGTTACTTACTCCATTGCTGACTGCACTTTCATGTTGGTCCGGAGCTTAGGCTCTCCAGGAAGAAGTTCAAGCGATAATGGAGCCTTGACTCACACTGACTGTGGTTTGAAAGCATGCTCGAATTATACCATCGATCTGTACTGCACTGTCGGCATGTGCGTACAGCTGTTCAATGGTCTGAACTAGTTTCCGGTCCATGTACTTCCACATGGTGACCCACAAGGCAGTTTTCCAATGCCTTTTTGAAATCAAAGACATGATACAGGTTTATAGAATATCCTGTCGAAATACAGTAGTCATCAAATAATTGTTTGTGTTTCTGTTTTTAATCATCTCTACTGCTGTATCTAAAATTTTGATTCATGCTTTGTCTGGGCGATTGACCAGATCTCTGAGTTCCTGTTTTTTCTCTTGCCAATCCGGCAATATCAAAACAGAGGTTAGTGATGTTATGGACCCCTATGTGGGTCTGTTGTGGAATGTGGATAATAACTAATGATAAGTATGTAGGTGTAACAACCCTCAATCATGCGCGACACAACGTTTCACAGTCACTCGGTTTAATGGCTGCATTCAGTAAACAAAACAATACAAACGTCAGGGCATCTGTTCACGACTGCAATAATCTAAAACATTAAAAACACAAAAACGAGACATCACTCAACAGGCCGCACCTCGTGGCGTGTTCGCATCAAAACATGTTGCATCATTGTTTCAAGCTGTAGTGCCGTATTTTCCGCACTATAGGGCGCACCGGGTTATAGGGCGCACCCCCCAAAAATAGTTTCTGGTCCTATATCTTCCATAGATAAGGCGCACCGGATTATAAGGCGCTACAATGGGAACGTCGACAAAACAGACGGATGATTCAGTCAAACTGATTACCCCCTTAACATTCCCAAAGCTTGCAAAGAAGCAAATACGTGTGGTGTCCGTACAATGTCACTCAAATGCATCGTTCCAAATATCATTCGGAAGGTTAAAGTCTTGGGATTCAAGAAATGCCAACCATTCCTTAGTTTCTATTTTCTTTTTCGCTCGCAACTTTACTGTGCATATGACAATAAACACTTGGAATTGAGTTTAATTCACTCAACTCATCACAGCAACATCAAGATCGTTGTAAAACAAGATACCGGGAAAATATAAAGCCGCATAGCTCACCTAAGTTCTCACGTTCAATAATGATACGCAACCATGGTCTTCTTACAACCGTGAGTGAAGTAAATCCAGGAGAGTAGAATATTTACAAATACAGACTAATGAAACATGTTTCTTTATGGCGTAGTTTAGCAAGCTTGCTATTCAGTCATCTTTTTCGGCCAATTGCAGGGTTTGTTTTGGCCCTCTAGCCTATCCGAGGCTCCGAATAACTTTAGCCAATAGCGATCGATTCAAATGATGATTGACACATTGGTTAGCCAATGAAGCGGCGGTATATAAATCCCAGCATACACTGCGGACTACTCCACGTTCGGGGGAAAATCGAGTCGGCGGCTTTTGCGTAAGTTGCGAGACCTTGCGATTTAATATTGAGCCATATATAAGGCGCACTGTATTATAAGGCGCATGGTCAGCTTTTGAAAAAAATTAAGACTTTTAGGTGCGCCTTATAGTGCGGAAAATACGGTACTTTACTTCTTATTTAGTGCTTTTTTTAATATACATCATTTAGCACAACTTATATATCTTTATATACAAAAATAATTTGTGAAAGCAGCTCCTATATCTAGCAAAATATGCATTTTTTTTCCAACTGATACTGGGCACATCTTACCTTCAGCGCGATGCAAATTCGCTGAAGCTACGGCAAGCGCTGAAGCCCATAAAGTGCCAAACAAAAAAGACAGTCGCAGACGCCCATGACTTAACAATTGAATGAGGTACCGGAATATTAACAGTAATACAACAAAAACACAGATTTTGAGAGAATTCAAAAAAACAATCAAATTTCAACTCTGTTACACCGGCATCTGGTGAAGGTCGTGGGATGACGTTGTTGCAAGAGGTCACAAGCCGATATGCTGAGGAGCCGGGGCGACGACCTTCACGAGATAGCTTAACTTTATTTGAGAACACTATTAAAAGCCAAGGTTGAACGTCTGGAACTTTGAAGGTGTCTCGAATGCAATAAAGACCATTTCCTTTTTGCCATATCTCTTCTGCATATTTTTGGGGCGATGCCCAATGACGACCTCTCCAAAAGGTCCAGCCAGGGTTCAAGCATGATCCTCTCCAGGAAGAAGTTAAAGCAATAATTGACCAGATCACTGAGTTCAATCTGGCGAAATCATCAGAAACAGAGGTTAATGATGTTATGTACCCCTATATGGTCCAGCCAGGGTTTAGGCATGATCCTCTCCAGGAAGAAGTTAAAGAAATAATTGAGTCTTGTCTCACTCTGACGGGGGTTTGAAACAACGCTCGAATTATACTATCGATCAGTACTGCACTGTTGGCATGTGCAAACAGCTGTTCAATGGTCTGTACTAGTTTCCGGTCCATGTCCTTCCACATGGTGACCCACAAGGTGTCACGGTTGCCATGGCGCTCAGTGCGCTCTCTCTTACTTTGTCAGTCCGTCAACGAACCTCTGCCATGCAAGATGTGGGTTTCGACTCAGTCCTGTTTTCCTGTTGGTATTTCCAGTTCGGTATTGTTCCTGTTTATTGTTGCCATGTTTAATATCGATTTGCAGTTTTCGTTCCCATCTTGTTTGTCCTGTTTATTTTCGATATCCTGTTTCATTATCTGTACGTCCTGTCCGGTATCGACCCCATCTGTCCGATATCTACTCGGGCAGTTGGTATCGATCTCGTTGGCCTCTGGCTTCCTATCATTTCACGCCAGACTGCTGCCTAACTTGCATGACTCCCCATTTGCCGTAAAATAAAAGGCTTGTGTGTGAATGTCACGCGTTTGGGATCTGATCCTGTTCTGGTTCATGACCAATGTTCCCTCTAATTTTCCACGAGTCGGAACATTCACACAAAGTCGGTGAGCAACGCTTGAAACAGCAGTGAGCAACGGCAATCCCAAGTGTGGCAACTGAGTCATTATCAAACAAAAAAATTCACTTTTGAATGAATTGACTAATGTATTATTGCAAAGGTTGTACGGCCTACAAACATCATTTGTTTTTACAATTCTTTCACAAGATTTCCATTTCTTTTTTTTTCCTGGTATCTTTTGTAGCATAATATTAACAATTTGCGGGGCTTATTGAGTCGGTTGCACAATACAGATCTGTATTTAATCACATTTTTTTAGTGGAAGTACAATTTTGGCAACAAGATTGACTTGGTATGATTGGAAATTATTTGAATGCAACACATACTTTTTCTTCTTTTTCCCTGTTTTTTTTCCATTTTTTAATCCGTTTTTTAAAAATCTCATTGTGTTTATTTTTTCCTAGCTGTTACTTTTTCTTTTTGTTCTCTATTTACTTTTTTCCTTTGTTTCTTTTTTCTTTTTTTCTGTCTTTTTTTTCTGAAATTTTTCCTTCTTTTTTTCTCTTCCTTTTGTTTTTTTTCTCAGCTTTACACTACTTTTTAATTTTCCAATTTTTTTCTTTTTTGTTCTTTTCCCTTTTCCTTTAAGTCATTTTGTGCATAATTTTACATCATATTTGGTCATATAGGGATGAAAGAAGCAAAAACAACCCGAAGAGCCGTTTAGGCCCCGAAAGAGTCGGTTCCTTTTAGTGAGCCGAGCCAAAGAAGCCGGTTGTCAAAAAACTCACACACGCAGTTTAGAGGGAACATTGCGCTGGATAGATTTTCTTGTGTGCTGAGAATGTGCGGGCAGTGCGCGATTGCGCACGCGCGCAGCTTAGAGAGAACACTGTATCATGACACAAGGCAGTTTGGAATGCCTTCTTGAAATCCAAGACGTGATAGAGGTTTATAAAATATCATGTCGAAATACAGTAGTCATCATATACCGTATTTTCCGCACTATAAGGCGCACCGGGTTATAGGGCGCACCCCGAAAAAAATCGTTTTTGGTCCTATTTTTGACATACATAAGGCGCACCGGATTATAAGCCGCTACAATGGGAACGTGGACAAAACAGTCAGATAGTTCAGTCCAACGGATTACCCCCTTAACATTCCCAAAGCTTGCAAAGAAGCAAATACGTGTCGAGAACACGTGCGGATGCGGTGTCCGTACGATGTCACTCAAATGCATCGTTCCATCATTCGGAAGGTTAAAGTCTTGGGATTCAAGAAATACCAAGCATTCCTTAGTTTCTATTTTCTTTTTCGCTCGCAACTTTACTGTGCATATGACAATAAACACTTGGAATTGAGTTTAATTTAAAAATAGATACTCCATTCCATCCATTATCTGCACCGCTTATCACAGAAACATCGAGTTCAGTCTGAAACAAGATACAGGGATAATATATAGCCGGAGTAGCTCACCGAAGTCGTTGTGTTCATAATAATGTGCAGCCAATGTCCTCTTATATTCCGTGAGTGTAGTAAATCCAGGAGAATAAAATATTTACAAATACAGTGTAGTAAAAAATGATTTCTGTATGCCGTCAACCACGTGCTATACACATTCATCTTTTTCGGCCAATTGCAGGCTTTGTTTTGCCGTTTAAGCCAATGCCAGCCTGTAAATGATAAAAAGGATCCGCCCCTTGACCTTCGAATAACTTTAGCCAATAGTAGATAGATAGATAGATAGATAGATAGATACTTTATTCATCCCCGAAGGGAAATTCACTTTTCCAGCAGCATCCCTAAGCTGAGAACAGTCGAAAATAACTGAGAACAATCGAAAATAACACGGGAGCTGCTGGAGTGGCTGCCATTCGTGACGGCGCCGGAGAAACGATTCAATTTGAATCATGTACAAACAAACAAACAATTGTTAAATCGTGTACAAGAAACGATTCAATCTGAATCATGTACAAACAAACAAACAATTGAATCATGTACTACAAACAAACAAAATATTTATGTTTCAATAAGTGGAGTGTTAATAAAATGGGGGGAAAATAATTTCTGATACTGATATAACCAGGTAAAACCAATTTTAAGTTACCTGTCCAAATGAATGTTGTCCCATCTCACCTTTCCCACTCTCTCTGCTCGCTCCTGAAACTTTATCAAATAGTCCAAAATTTTACCTCATCTTCTCCGCTCACCTCGTCGTCCTCTTCTCCTTCCACTTCGCACTACAGAGACTTTTTAGCTGAGCCGTCTCTTATGACACCATCCCCTGATCTAGACCAAACTCTTGGATGGATTGCAATGAATCATTAGAATATTATGAAAAAGTAT